>NW_022196894.1:89702463-89713956 GCF_008632895.1 Mastomys coucha
TCAGAAATCCGCCTGCCTCTGCCTCCCAAGTGCTGGGATTAAAGGCATGTGCCACCACCGCCTGGCTCCTTTTTTCTTTTCTGATATTCAGCTCCACCTAGGCTAAGTCCGCTTAGTATGGCGGCCGTATCCTTTCTCTTCTTAACCCCCCACCCCCACCCCTCTTCTCCCCCAGCATCTTTGCTTTTTGGCTCAGTTTCTCTCTTCGGTTGTGCTCAAAGTGTTTGTAGTAAAACCCACCCATTTGCTCCTTAATTTTAGCTATGACACTTTTGATATCTGAAAGTTCTTTAGGTTCTTTGTTATATGAACAGCGTGGAGTTTTTTGTTTTTGTTCTTTTTTATAGTTTTCAATTCCCTCAATGTTTCCTTGGACACAGTGGGCAGGGTTGATTTCGTCTGTGTGTGGTAATGCACAGCGGGGGATGCCTGTGAGCCTGCTCTCTCGCAGCTGCTGATTCCTTGAGGCATGGCGTTTCTGCTTCTGCTCCAGTTGTCTCTGGACATGGCCAGGGATCCCAGCCCTCAGGTTCCCAGCTGGAACATGTCAACAGTCTCTCTCTGGCCTCGCTGCCCTTCAGCGGTCTACAGAACTGTGGCAAGACCAAGTGGGTCCTTCAGGGAAGACTGTCTCCTGCTGGTCATTGTCATTGTCTCAGATGGCCAATGCCATGCTCGCCTGGTGCTCATCCTGTGAGGAGCTCTCAGAGGCTCATTCACACAGATTTCTGAGAGATCAGTCTCCTCTGCTCACCAGGGAGGGAGGGAGGGAGGGACGGAGCAGGGACGGGAGTTCCTAGTTTTTAAATTTGGGGTAAATAATTCTTTCCACTTTTGCCTATACATGTCATAGGAGGGACTCAGATCACAGGGCATAAATGCTATGGTCTCTGTCCAGTTGGCAAGCTTGCAGCTCTTTCTTTTACTGTTCCATTGTCCATGTAGATTAGCTTTCTGAGGGCTTACCTTACACCCTGACAGACATGCTCAGGCCTGCAGGAAGATAGGAACAGAGTGTACAGGTGGGGGTGTGAGCCACAGTTTTTTCTTTATAAATTAGCCAACACCCCATCCCCCTGCACCGCATCTATTTTTGGTTTAAGTGCCTTCAGGATCTTCTTTGGAAAAAGCACATGAACTCCTTTGAGGCCCCTGGTTCCACTTGGTAAATTTCCTTCAGCCAAGTACTGAGGGAGGATTGAGTCCTCGTTCCCTCCCTCTGCAGTCACAACCTCCAAGCCTGCAGTGCTATTGGTGATGCTGGGGGGAGGACTATGGTGCTGGAGGGGAGGACTGTTGTGCTGGAGGGAAGGACTGTGGTGCTGAGGAGTGCTGTGGTGCTGGGGGGAGGACTGTGGTGCTGAGGGAGGACTATGGTTCTGGGGGGAGGACTGTGGTGCTGAGGGAGGACTATGGTGCTGGTGGGGAGGACTGAGGTGTTAGGGGAGGACTATGGTGCTGGGAGGAGGACTATGGTGCTGGGGAAGGACTATGGTGCTGGTGGGGAGGACTGAGGTGTTAGGGGGAGGACTGTGGTGCTGGGGGGAGGACTGTGGTGCTGGAGGGAGGACTGTAGTGCTGGTAGGGAGGACTGTATTGCTGAGGAGGGCTGTGGTGCTAGAAGGACTGTGGTGCTGGTGGGGAGGACTCTGGTGCTGGGAGGACTGTGGTGCTGAGGGAGGACTGTGGTGTTTTCTGTTGCACCTCAGCGCTGCGAGTCAGCAGCCAGCAGGCAGTCCTGTTCTCAGGGCACTTTGAGCCCCTGTGCTCTCCCTGAGAGTAGCAGTCACTCCATTTTTACTGGTAGAACAGAACTCCAGGGTTCTAATATCATTTGAATGCCTGAGGAAGAGGGACATCAAGGCCTGAGGAGGGGCCACATTTTACAATCACGGGGTGAATGAAGTGAGGGTGAATGGTGCTCTGCTCTGGGGTCAAAAGTCTTTTTCCAAGAATGAGTCAATTTCTCTTTTCTCAAATCTTCTCCCTGTGATGTTCAGATTTTTTCTTTTTAAATAGTCAACTTACAAAAAAAAAAAAAAGGTTTATTTGTATGTGCATTTGTGTTTTGCCTGCATGCGTGTCTGTGTAAGGGTGCCAGATCCCCTAGAACTGGAGTTACAGACAGCTGTGAGCTGCCATGTGGGTGCTAGGAATTGAACCTGTGACCTCTGGAAGAGCAGTCTAGTCTCTTTTCTGCTGAGCATCTCTCCAGCCTCATGATGCTCAGCTTGGAGAAGATGTGTATTGCTGTGCTTTTTCCCTGGGATGGGGCTTTGGTGCTGATGATGGGCTACCAACCTACAGAAGAGTCAGAAAACACACACCATCAATCATCAGTGGGGTTGTGAATTTAAACCCTCAAAAATTTTGAGGCGAGAATGGACTACATCTTTTCAAAGCTGACAGAATGGTCAAGTATGAGGAGACCCATGGCACGATAATACTTTTTTAAGATTTATTTTATTTATTTTATGTGTATGAGTACTGCTACCGTACAGATGGCCGTGAGCCATCATGTGGCTGCTGTTGAACTCAGGACCTCTGCCGGCCCTGCTGGCTCCAGCATAATTCACTGTAGCTGTCTTCAGACACACCAGAAGCGGGCGTCAGATCTCATTACGGGTGGTTGTGAGCCACCATGTGGTTGCTGGGAATTGAACTCAGGACCTTCGGAAGAGCAGTCAGTGCTCTTACCGGCTGAGCCATCTTGCCAGCTCCACATCTATACTTTTACCAGAGAGAAAAAAAGGAAAGGAAATAAAACCAACAAAACAAATTAAGGTCCAGAGGGGAATGTGTCTTCCCCGAGGTCATAGAGTGAGCTACAGGTAGCACTGGCCTTTCAGGGTGTCTGGATCCCAGACCAGAAGAGTCTTCACCTGTGGTTGGAAGAAGCGAGAGAGCTTGTGTTTGAATTTTGAAATCATGCCAACATTAAAGCGCTTCTCCACAGGGGTCTGCTGCCACCAGGGCCACCTGGTTTACATTCATCTTTAGCACCTTGTAGGATGCAACCAGACCATGCCAGTTCTGGGAGTGCTTGAAGGAGCCCTGCTTTCTAGGGTAGAAGTTGGACTTATTGAGCAGTCAGACGGTCATCTGGGACTTCTACGGGCCTCTGCCTTTGCCTTTGAGTTAGCATTCTGGAACTCACATTCATGCTATCTACAAGTCACTCCACACACACTGCATTGAGTGTGCAACTACCGTGTACCGTGTGTGAGGAACAAAGCAGACAGCAGTCCTTGCCTTCTGGGAGAGTGAGCAAATGAACACACAGTATCCTGTCACACAGGAATACATGGTTCATGTCACACAGGAATACATGGTTCATGTCACACAGAGGAGCACATGGTTCATGTCACACAGAGGAGCACATGGTTCATGTCACATAGAAGAACATATGGTATCATGTCACACAGAAGAACACGTGGTTCATGTCACACAGAACACATGGTTCATGTCACACAGAGGAGCACATGGTTCATGTCACACAGAGGAACACATGGTTCATGTCACATAGAAGAACATATGGTATCATGTCACACAGAAGAACACGTGGTTCATGTCACATAGAGGAACACATGGTTCATGTCACACAGAACACATGGTTCATGTCACACAGAGGAACACATGGTTCATGTCACACAGAATACATGGTTCATGTCACACAGAGGAGCACATGGTTCATGTCACACAGAGGAACACATGGTTCATGTCACACAGAGGAACACATGGTTCATGTCACACAGAGGAACACATGGTTCATGTCACACAGAAGAACATATGGTATCATGTCACACAGAGGAGCACATGGTTCATGTCACACAGAGGAACACATGGTTCATGTCACACAGAACACATGGTTCATGTCACACAGAGGAAAGGCCATGGGGAGCAAGAGTGGAGGGCTCTGTAGTTCGGAAAGGTTAGGTGTGGGCCCCCCCTGGGCAGAGGCTGGCCTAGGTGGGTGGGCAGCTTGTGAGAACAGCGAGGGAGGGACTTTGTGGGTGGAAAGGAGTATGCTGTCACTCAGAAGGCCAGAGTGACTGCAGTTGAAGAGGTGAATGGTGGCTGGCAGGAAGTGAGGTCACCTAAGTCATGTCCGGAGCAGAGAATATGGGAAGAGATGCAAATACAAAAGTTCCAATCTGAACCCTTTTGGTTTGTTAGTGTGAACTAGAGCCTTGCCCACACCAAGAAGAACTCTATCCCTGGGCTGTGCGCCATCCTTGTTTCTATGAGATAGATCCCAGTGTATTGCTCACCTTGGCCTCAAAATCATGACTCTCCTGCCTCCATCTCCCCTGTGCTGGAATTACAGACTGGGTCACCATGCCTGGTGTCTTGCATGCATGTGTGTCCATGTCTGTGTCTATGTGTGTGTGTGTGTGTGTCCCTGTGTCTGTGTCCATGTCTGTGTGTGTGTCCATGTCCGTATCCGTGTGTGTGTGTGTGTGTGTCCATGTCCATGTCTGTGTGTGTGTCCCCATGTCTGTGTCTATGTGTGTGTGTCCATGTCCGTGTGTCCGTGTCCGTGTGTGTGTGTGTGTCCCGGTGTCCGTGTCCATGTCTGTGTATGTGTCCATGTTTGTGTCCGTGTGTGTCCATGTGTGTATGTCCGTGTCCGTGTGTGTGTGTGTGTGTATGTCCATGTCTGTGTCTATGTGTGTGTGTGTGTGTGTGTGTGTGTGTGTGTGTGTCCCGGTGTCCATGTCCATGTCTGTGTATGTGTCCATGTTTGTGTCTGTGTGTGTCCATGTGTGTGTGTCCGTGTCCGTGTGTGTGTGTGTGTGTATGTCCATGTCTGTGTCTATGTGCATGTGTGTGTGTCCATGTCCGTGTGTGTGTGTGTGTGTGTGTGTGTGTGTGTGTGTGTCCCGGTGTCCATGTCCATGTATGTGTCCATGTTTGTGTCCGTGTCCATGTGTGTCTGTGTGTGTGTGTGTGTCCGTGTCCATGTGTGTATGTGTGTGTGTGTCCGTGTGTGTGCAGGAGCCAGAGGACAACCTCAGCTCCGGTTCCTGAGGATACTGTTCACCTTGGTGTTTTGAGACAAAATCTCTTCACTTGCCTGACCTCGCTGGAGGAGAGGTGGCTACACAGTGATTCCCCTGCCTCCACCGCTTGGGCAGTGTGGTTAGGAGTGTGAACCATTGCACTCGCCTTTTGACCAAGGTTCTGGGGACCCAGCTTGGATTCTCATGCTTGTGTGTTAGGCATAGAAAGGCTGAGCACCTCCCAGCCTGTCTTAGCCATCTTTGTAGTGTTCAGAGGAGATTCATTCACAGTTGAGAAGCCAGTGTCCAGAGTCCTTCGTCTTACAAGTCAAAACATGGAACAGCTAAACAACTCCACAGTCCCCTCACCCCACAGCCTCTGGCAGCCACCATGCTATTTCTGTCTTATAAGTGTGACTTTTCTGGAGACCTTACATGGGTGGGATCTGCCAGCATCCTTTGTGACTGGCTTATTTTACCTAGCACCGTTGTCATGCTCGCCTTGAGGCTGTAAGGGAGTGTAAAGATCCTCCTCTGTCACTATCTATTCCTTTGAGACAGTGTGTGTGTGTGTGTGTCCCCGTGTCCGTGTGTGTGGTATGTGTGTGTCCATGTCCATGTCTCTGTGTGTGTGTCCATCCAGGCTGGAATCCTTGCTGGAATGCCCCTGTCTCGATGCAGTTACAGGACACATATGGCTCCTCAGCTGGAATGCTGGGATCTGAACTCCAGGCTTTATGACTGAGCAGCTCTGCATACACCAAGGCATCTCCATCTCCCTTCCCAGGTCCTCTTCCTCTTTAATGAATAGTATTCCACATATATATGATATATATGTAATATATATGTGTGTAATATATAATATATAATGGAATTATATATAATGGAATTATATAGGAATTATAATATAGGAATTATATACATATAATGGTATTATATACATACACACTCATATATATATCAGATTTCTTTACCATTCAGTTTTAGCTATTGTCAGTGTTTCTGCTGTAGATATGGTATGCAGATTTATCTGTGAGCCACTGCTGTGAATGAGCTGTGAAGATTTGAGTATAGCTTGCTCCCCAGCAGTTGGATGTTAAGGCTCAGCAGCTTCGTCCCCAGGTGGTAACATTACAAGGCAGAGCTGTTAAGAGCGAGGCCTAGTGGGAACATGTCAGGTCACTGGGGTCTGCCCTCGGAAGGGATTAATGTAGCTCTCCTGGAACTCTAGCCGATCCCAGGCTTACTGTCTTGCTCTGTGATATCTCCCCCTGCCCCACTCACTCTAGAACCATCTTTTCCCATCCTGCATTAACTAGCTAAGGCTGATTATAAGTAATAGCTGGGTAAGCACTTACCCAAAATGCTTGGACAAAAAGTCTTTCAAAACATTTGTAAAAAGGTTTGCTTGTGTGTGTATCTGTGTGTGCATGCATGTATGTTTGTATACCAGAAGAGGACACCAGAGCCATGGCACTACAGTTATAGACAGTGTGAGCCTCCATGCTCCCTGTAGGTGCTGGGAATTGAACTCAGGACCTTGGGAGAAGCAGTAGTGATCTTTACCACTAAGCCATCTCTCCAGCCCAATGAAATCTTACAATAAAAAAACAAACAACCCCCTTTTTTCCCCTGGGGGGGGTGGGTGGTGGAGGAATGATTGCATAGGCTTTATTGGGTGAGCATCCAAGTAGAAAACCTGAAATTCTATCCACTACAATCACACACAGAGAACCCGCACGGCCAGGTGACAGACGATAGGGACAGCTCCGATCCCCAAGCCACCTCCCTGAGTCCTAGCTTTATGACCTGGACTTGAATTCTAGTTTCTTCTCATTACTCCTGTCTGTGGGCACTGGGCCTCCTGGGCAGACCTGGGAATAAAGCTCACAGTGTCTCTGATATCACCGCTCAGCTCACGAAGATGCAGACTGTGGAGCTGGGGGTTTCACAGAGGTTTCAGCCAGGATGCTGAGCTTGGGCCTGAGATGAAGTGTCAAGGGGCAGACAGTGTTAAAGTCGCAGCTCAGAGGCCAGAGCGTATCTGCTCAGACATCCAGGTTCTGGTGTCCCAGATCACAGAAGCAGACACACGTGGATAAGGAGAGAACTGCTCCTATTCATTAAAGAAGAGAAATGGTCCTAGGAGAAAGGGGGTGAGTTATAGACATGGAACAGGACCAAGACTTGGAGCCCTCAAGCTGTGAGAACCCTGATCGTCTGTCTGTAGATCTCCAGAGCCCAAGGGGTGTCTCATACCTGCTGTTTTACTACACGCTGCCCTGGCTAGGAAGGGTTTCCACCTTTCCTGGTTTCTTCTACACGTTAATCTTGATGCCCCTTGCCCCATCCTGATCTTCTGCAGAGGGACTTGTGTGCAGGAACACTGTGCAAGGTCTACAGGTTGCCACATTCGCTCCCAAGGCCTCTGCCAAGGGGCTGACTGTCTCAAGGCTCAGTGCATTTGTAGCAAGGAAGGGGCATGCCCAGTGATAGGGAGGTGAAGAGAGGGGAGACAGTCTAGCACTTCTCTTCTAGGCTGAATAATATTCCATTGTAGCCTTACTATGCTCTTACTAACAAGCCCTCACTTGTTAGTAAGCGGCTGTATTGGTTATGTGTTTTGGATACTGTGGTAGGTGCTGCTGTGGCTGTACTTCTGCAAATTACTGTCTGAACACCTGCTTTCCAACTTCTTGGGTATGTATCTAAGGGTGAGATTGCTGGGGCATGTGGTAAGTCTGTTCCTGTGGTATCGATGGATCACAGTGGCCATGTTATTTTGCATTCTTGTCAGCAATGAAGTGAGTGGCTCGTTGGATAATGACCCCTCCTGTGTCTGGCTTGGGGGTTGGTCCTTGGAGAGCCATAGTGGCTGGCTGCTCCCTTATTCTGGTCTCTTCTGAGACTTCCCCTGCTGATTCTCCATATATGCTCACTCAGACAGAACTACAGGAATCAATGCTGTGTTGACTGCCAGGGGACATGGCATACAGGTGACTGGCATCTCCGGAAGCCACAGAGATAGACCTGCTGTCCAGAGTGGAAACAGTTGCCATGGTTTCTGAGCATGTCAAGTCCTTCTTCCTTATGCCTCTTTCCCAGTCCTGATGCATGAGGCATTCCCTTTGGGGATGTGGGTAGGGTCCTGTTTGCTCCCAGCCTGCCATCATGCAGTGCTCAGCTGCAGTGGTTCTGTCGGTCCCCTAGGTCCCCTCATTGAATGTGCTTCTCTCCTCTGTCCATGCCCTTTATTCCCCTTGGCACACATTGGACTGCCTTGTGCAGCCACTTGATCCGCAGAGAGAATTCATTCTCACATCTCATGGGGAAAAGAAAAGACACCCCAGTTTGTATTCAGATGGCTATGAACTCAGACCACCTCTCACACACATAATCTACAGTGATTCATTTATACATAGCCAACTGGGGTGAATTAGCCAAATATCATTTAATCTCAGTGTTCTTCTGGAGTGATGGGAAAAAAGTGAAGTCTGGAAGTGGTCTCAAACCCTTCATTCTTTCTCTCACTCAGGGTAGAGTCTTTGGAACAGCCATACTGCCAGATCTTTAGTGGGGCTCACATCTGAGTCTGGACCTGGGCAGTGTTTTTGTACCTGGGACAGAATGGAGGGAGCTGGCTCTTGCCTACTGTGATTTGGAATGGCCATGGGGCCACTGCTCCTCATGGACAGAGAAACACACTGTTCTGGAAACATCATCAGGCCTGACCAAAAGCCTTTCAGTAATGGGTGCCTGCCTCAGGATGAGGTTCAGAGAGCACTGGCGCCACTGAGGACACCCCCTCTGACTGGGGAATGTTGAGGACACCCCCCTCTGACTGGGGAATGTTGGAAGCAAGGGGTTTAGGCGTCCACATACACTTCCCCCTCCGCAACCTATTACAGGAAACAATGTTTTAAAAAACAACATCGTCCCTGGCCTAGTGTCACTAAGTCATTGCATGCAAGGAGTCCTGGCTCACAGAGGGAGGGCCCAAAATATGCAGGCTCATGAGCTACTGGTGGGGCACATGAGGCTGCATAATTTCCAAGGCCTTCGTCCAAGAGTTGTGGTTGGACTTGGTGTGTTTAGAAATCAGCCTCCAGGCCTGATGTTTGGCCCATTTCCAGACACTGTGGGCTCAAAATTCCAAAGACACTGGATGCATTCTAGTAGCCACTCAGACTCCAATGAGGTGCACTTCATTACCATGTAGGTTCTGTGCTGAAACTGGGGAGGCCTGGAGAGAGCTTATGTTTATAGAATGCCATCTGAGCCCAAAGAGGCATACATTATGAGAGGGGACTCTAAGGACCTGGTGTGGCCTTTTTGGGATGTGTGGCTGTGGGAGGGTCTTGTTTCCCAATGTCTGCCCCAGCCATTTCAGATGGATGTTTGTTTTGCTACGTGGTTGTACTGGCTGTTTTGTCGTGTCAACTTGACACAAGCTGGAGTTATCACAGAGAAAGGAGCCTCCCTTGAGGAAACGCCTCCATGAGATCCAGCTGTGGGGCATTTTCTCAATTAGTGATCAAGGGGGGTAGGGCCCACTGTGGGTGGTGCCATCCCTGGGCTGGTCCTGGGTTCTATAAGAGGGCAGGCTGAGCAAGCCAGGGGAAGCAAGCCTTCCATGGCCTCTGCATCAGCTCCTGCTTCCTGACCTGCTTGAGTTCCAGTCCTGACTTCCTTTGGTGATGAACAGCAATGTGGAAGTGTAAGCTCAATAAACCCTTTCCTGCCCACCTTGCTTCTTGGTCATGATGTTTGTGCAGGACAGAGACCCTGACTAAGACACCAGTCCAGAGCTGAGCTGCTTGCTATGCACTTTGTCAACTTACCTCGCTTTCCAAGGTTGATGCAGGAAAGGGGAGGAGGAGGAAGTGAGTGGAGAGGAGCCCCACCCCAAACAACAAGGCCACACGCCTGTTTCTGGGTCCCGTTGCCTTGTTGGATCTTGGAATGTGGGCTTTGGAATAGATCTTTTTTTTTGGTTTTTTCAAGACAAGTTTTCTCTGTGTAGTCCTGGCTGTCCTGGAGTTCACTCTGTAGACCAGGCTGGCCTCGAACTCAGAAATCTGCCTGCCTCTGCCTCCCAAGTGCTGGGATTAAAGGTGTGCGTGCCCCACCACTGCCCAGCTGGAATAGATCTTTTTGACCAAGACTTACAAGCAGGTCAGGGGCTCAGCTTTCAGAAGGCTGAAGATAAGCTGGTCCCAGGCTCCCAAGTAGGGCAGACCTGGGCCACAGTGCGACTTCCTAATAACCCAGGCTACCATGGCCCCCAACTAATGCAGACCTGGGCCACGGTGCAACTTCCTAATAACCCAGGATACCATGGCCCCCCAACTAATGCAGACCTGGGCCACGGTGCAACTTCCTAATAACCCAGGATACCATGGCCCCCAGATGCTTTCATGCTTATGGCTCCTTCTAGCCTCAGAGGTGACCATGTTGAGAATCGGGGCTTCAGGACTTCTTATCCTCTTGTTCAAGAAGAACTAGCTTGTATGTTCTGCGAAGGCGGCTGCACCTGAGGGGTCCTTGACTAAAAATAGGCTTTAGATCAACCTGCTGTGGTTGGATGCATTTAAAGGGGCGGTTTGATGTCTTGGTGGGTGCTATTTATGACACAGTGATGAAACTAGGGTAGGAACTATAGCTCTGTCTTAGTGAGGGTTCACTGCTGTGAACAGATACCATGACCAAGACAACTCTTATAAGGACTATATTTAATTGGGGTTGGCTTTCAGGTTCAGAGGTTCAGTCCATTATCATCCAGGCGGGAACATGGCAGCATCTAGGCAGGCATGGAGGAGCTGAGAGTTCTACATCTTCATCTGAAGGCTGCTAGTAGAATACTGGCTTCCAGACAGCTATGATGAGGTTCTTAAATCCCATGTCCACAGTGACACACCTACTCCAACAGGGCCACACCTTCTAATAGTGCCACTCCCTGGGCAGAGCACATACAGACCATCACAAGCTCCCACATCATACACTGGATGATTTCCCTGTAGTGAGAACATTCAAAGACACACTCCCCAGACATTTTGCTACACAGGACATGTTAACTGCAGTCACCCCACTGGGCAGTAGAACACGAGAACTCTTCTTCCCATCTGAGTGTGATGTTTGCCCATTGACCAAGTCCTAACTCTCTTCCCTCTTCTTGCCTTTCCACTCTCCTGTACTTCTAGAAGACCCTGTAACTCTCCTTCACCTTCTCCCTCTCCCTCTCTCTCTCCCTCTCCCTCCCTCTCCCCCTCTCTCTCTTTCCCTCTCCCTCCCTCTCTCTCTCCCTCTCTCTCTCCTTCTTCCTCTCCTTCTCTCCCTCTTCCTCTCTCCCTCCCTCTCTTTCCCTCTCCCTCCCTCTCTCTCTCTCCCTCTCTCTCTCCCTCTCTCTTTCTCTGTCTCCCTCTTCCTCTCTCCCTCTCTCTCCCTCTCCTTCCCCTTCTCCCTCTCTCCCCCTCCCCCTCTCCCCCACCTC
>NW_022196894.1:89714159-89719664 GCF_008632895.1 Mastomys coucha
CCCCCCCCCATTACTGGATATTGAACCTGGGCTTTGGTGTCTGTCTTTCTGAGTCTGACTTACCTTAGTATACTGTACCTTCCAGGTTAATCCATGATGTTCGAAATGATGGGACTCCATTACTTTTCTGGCTGAATAGTGTTCCATTGTATACGTGGACCCTATTTCTTTTACCCAGTGATTTGTTGTTGGGCTCACATCTAGGGTATTGTGAGGAGTGCAGCAACAAGTGTGGGTAGGCAGTGTGTGCACAGGGTGGAGACCAGGACTCTCCAAAGCTGCACAGTTCCACTTGGAATGGGTGAAACAGATTCGCATCTGTGTCTCACCCTCTGTAACCAGTGTTACTGCATCTGTTCAAAATTAGGGTTCTCGTGGTTCAGCTACTGTCCTTGAGTTTAGAGGTTACTCACTCCCTTGGGCTTTGAGGGATCCTAGTGCTCAAGCTCTGCCCAGTGAGGAAGAATCAGTGTCTTCCTGGATGCCTTCGGATCAGGGTGGAGAGCTCTCAGCTCCCTCAGCACCACGCCTGCCTGGATGCTGCCATGCTTCCCGACTTCATCATAACAAACTGGACCTCTGAACCTGTAAGCCAGCCCCAATTAAATGTTGTTCTTTATAAGAGTTGCCTTGGTCTCGGTGTCTCTTCACAGCAGTGAAACGCTAAGACATAACTAACTTCCCCTTGTCTGATCCTCTGTTTCTCAGGAGCTAGTTTGGTGTTAGAATAAACATCTTGGCCAAGTGAACAGTCTGGGGCCTCTTGGTCCAGCAGGGAATTAGCTAGGCTTTGTACTGAGTCTAGTCTTATAGATTAAGCCCCCACCCCCATCCCACTGACTCAGCTTTTCAAATATATGTTAGTACAAAGAGCAAAGCAGCCATGTCAATGTCTCAGTGATGGTGATGTAAGCTCGTTTGGCATGCAGGGCACAAACAAAATTATTTGGCCTTGTTGCAGCTTGATCTATGGGGATAGAGAGATGGTTCAGTGATTAAGAGCATTTGTTGTTTTTCTAGAGGACCCAAGTTCAATTCCCAGCACCCCCACAATGCCTCCACAGGTTGATCTATGCCCTTCAAAGCTCATATATTGAAGTGCTGTCTCTTGGAGTTCAGAATGTACCTATACTTAGACAAGGAGCTTGTGAAGAGGTGGCTAAGTTAAAATCATTGTTTAGCTGGCCCTGATCCAACTCAATTGACATTCTTAGAAGAGAAAATTGGGAGACATCAGTGATGTGTGTACAGAGGAAAGATCTTGCGAAGACACCTTGAGCAGGAAGCTGTCTGCAAGCCAGGGAGAGAGGTCTTAGATGAACACAGCTCAGCCCATGCCCTGGTCCTGAACTGAAAAGGAGTATGTCTATGTTATCTATGTCACCCAGTCTGTGGTATTTCATTAGAGGAGCTTAAACCAGCTGTTAGTCATTGAAAGAGGTGATCAACTTGGAAAGAGTGCCTACCCTGTATCTCACCGTGGCCCCCAGTGGCCAGCTCTCCTCTACCTGGCGCTAACACTCTGTGGACTGAGATGCTAGCCACTAGTTGGGGTATCCCAGCTCTTTTTTTGTAGAGATCACAACTGACCATCAGCCACCCACTCCGGGCACTGACCCTGCCTCTGAGTATGAGTGCCACAGCTTCTTCAGCTGGAGTGACCTTTTATGACTCCAGTTCTCACCATGGGCAGGTCTCGAGTTGGAATCTAGGGTGGCCACATCTGATTGGCGAGGTTGTTAGAACCTGTGCTGGATAATTTTAACTTAGCCATCTGGAAAGAGAGTCTTGATTGAGAAACTGTCTAGATACAGTTGACTTGTGGACATGTCTGTGGGGGAGTGTTTTGTCTGTTAATTGAGGTGGGAAGAGCCACCCTGAACGTGGGTGGCCCCACTTCGAGGGCTGGCCCTGAACAATGTGTGTGAGGAAAGTTAGCATGCAGGCAGGCAGCATGGGGAAGCTCATCTCTCTCTCTCTTCGCTGGGGACAGGATGTGAGTAGCTTCCTGAGATCCTGCCTTGACTTTCAACAGTGGACTCCCCTATGGCGCTTCTGGTCAGGATGTTTTCTCACAGCAACAGAAATAAAATCCCAACAGAGCCCTAGTGACAAGGGAGCCTGAAAGCAATGGTGGGCTCACGTTCTTGGCTTCAGTGAGACACTATGCTCTGCAACATACCTACAATACACCCCATAAGATGAACCTTGAGTACACAGAGCATCGGTGTGGGGCAGCCAAAAATAGCCACAAAGTCCCTGTCTGCCCTAAAAAGGGAGAGAGCAGAGCTGGAAATGAACTCAGAAGAGCAGAAAAGTAAGAGAATGAACTTGGGCATCATACAGTAGGCTTGGGTCAGGGCTGCTCTCAGTGCTGGGAATCATGACCTTTCTGAGCCTTGGTTTACTCATTTGTAACCCTGGGATGTCAAGCCCATTTCTCATGACAAGAGGATAATAATACTAAATAGTACATTGCCCTTCTTCAGAACTCTTCCTAGCTCTGTTATGGCAGCCATCTATGACTCCCAGCGCAGGTGCAGTCTGGCCAGATTGACCTCCTAGCTTCTCACTTTGTACTACAGACATCGTCAGCCTTTGACACCGTATCCTGACGGAGCTCTCCAGATGCAGATACCTTTAAAAGGCTTCTCTGCTCATGCGTCTAATTGTTGTCTTCTCCACAAGTGTGCTGTCCCCCATCATTCAAAAGAAATATAAAAGCCACGCCTTGTTATGTGAACTTTCTATCTCTAAGCCCCAGAAACACATGTGAGGAAAGAAGTTAAGAGGCAGGTCAAGTGAAATAGTTGTGGTTTGCACTGGGATTTGAGGGAGACAGAGTGGGGATTAGGAATGGTTCTTCCACCCGTTTTACTAGTTACAGGCTGGTGATTCACTGGTCACTTACCTCAGGCAGTTTATGAGACTTGGGCTAAAGACACAGCCAAGACTCATCTCTTGTACTGAGGGGTGTGAGTGTGGGCTGTAGTCGTAGACATTGTAGGTCATGTGTCCGATCTGCTACAGGCAGGCAGCCTCAGGCGAAGAAGAGACATGCTCAAGTAGAGGGGATGTGTAAGGCTTACAGAGAAGGGGGTGTTGACAATATCCGTGAAGGACAAATGAAAAGTCACTAAAAGATACAGGGGAGGGGAGAGCTCATGCCAGAGGGAAGAGAAGACATCCAGAGCAGATGCAGGTAGGAGGCAGCTGCTAGGTGAGGGAGGGCCAATGGGGAGCGATCCCTGAGGCGAGGGAGGGCCAATGGGGAGCGTTCCCTGAGGCGAGGGAGGGCTAATGGGGAGCGTTCCCTGAGGCGAGGTAGGGCCAATGGGGAGCGTTCCCTGAGATTTATTGCTGTGCAGAGCTGTGCTTTAATCCAGTCTGAGCTCCAACAGGGGCCATGTTCAGAAAGTAGCGCACTAAAATTTACACTCGAGGTTGATGACCTCTGTGTGCTCCTTCAGATCTTCACAAGGGATGCCTATTAGCTGAACAATGAAATCTTTTTCAGGGCACTGCTGCAATGTGTCAGGTTTCAGGAGTCTTAGACTAGAGTGTTGTGGCCTCTAAATGGATTGATTTTGGATTTGCCAATGAAGTCAAGAGCCTGAACTCCACTCATAAAACCGAAATGAAATACTTTAAAAGACAAACAAACAGTAAGGCAGTGACTATAGAAACCAGAGAGCCCCTTTCCACAAACCATTCTGGTTGACAATAACAGATTAAATATCAATTTAATGAGCAGGGAAATTATTAACAGTTGTTCTTTTAAAGATATTATTTCTAATCTCCATGGAGGAAAGAGAAACAGAAAGGATTTGCTTGCAAGGCTCCAGCTATGCCTGTCTCTCTTTAACATGGGCTATTCCCTCATTCTCTTTCCAAATTGGTAACGTGGACCCCATGTCCTGGTGGGCTGAAGGAGTGAAGCAGAGAGACCCAAGAGACAGATGAGGACAAAACTCTGTGTGTGTGTGTGTGTGTGTGTGTGTGTGTCTGTCTGTCTGTATCATGTATTTTAAAATATTTAATTTTATTTTATATTTGTGAGTATTTTGTCTGTGTATATTTAAGTGTACCATATGCATGCAGTGCCCACAGAGGCCAGAAGAGGGCATCAGATCTCTTGGAGTTGGACTTACAGATGATTGTGAGCTGCCATGTGGGTGGTGGGAATAGAACCTGGGTCCTACATAAACACGATGCTCTTAACTGCTGAGACATTTCTCCAGGGTGGGAAGGCAGGAGACGGAGGTGAAGGTGGGGAGAGAGGGTGAAGGACAGAGGGAGTCAAGCAGAGACAAAGACATACAGAAAGAGACTCTCATGTAGCTCAGGCTGGCCTGGTATATAGCTAAAGATGACCTTGAACTCTCAATTCTTGATTCCATTTCCCAAGTATTTCACAGGCATTGTAGGTGTCTGGGGTTGTAGCCCTGGTTTATTCCTGCAATGGTTTTACCTGAAATCGGTGAACCTGGACCTCCACAATGCCTCTCAGATCTTATAGCCTTAGTCTTGAATTTGGCAGATTTCCTTAAAGAAATGTTTGAAAACTGCCATTTCCAGCCCCACCTAAGCACCATCTCTGGATATTGTTTACCAAGGTGTACGGTGGGAACACAGAAGTGTTTCCTAGAGTCTTGGAGGGGACCTGGATGCTTTCCTCAGCTGAAGCACTGACTGGGTTGGCTCTCATTTGTGTTTAGTGATAAAGGACCTGGCTCTGGATCCACATGGCTCTAGAGAGCTGATTGCGCTATTTCCTCAGACATGGAAGTAGGATCACTGAAACTGTTTGGTGTGGGAGGTGGGGCTTAGGGGAGAGGCTCAGAAAGAATTTCTGTCTTGATCCCTAGGACTGGGGAGGCATTGCCTGGCAGATCTCTGTGAACTTGAGGCCAGGCTGATCGAAATAGAGCTTCATGGTATAATGTGTCTTAACAAACAAACAGGAAAGAAAAGATGCTGTGGAAGGAATTTGATGGCAGCACTCTCCATGGCTCAGTGTTTGGTGATGGCGGCACTCTCCATGTCTCAGTGGAGTCTTTGCTGGGCAGCTTGGACCTCATGTCTCTCTAGCCTTACTCCCCCGCCCCTTCCCCCCAGGATGCGTGAAGCATACCAGGCGGCATAGGAACCACTCATGAGGAAGCCACGACTCGACCTTTAACCCTGGTACTTTTCCACTTCACTCCATACATCTGTCTGTACTTCAGGAACTCCAAGCATCCACTCCCATGCAATTTCCCTGAATGTTGGTCCTCTCTGCAGGAGCTCTAAGGCATTAGCAGCAGACAGCGAGTGACGAGATTGCCACAAAGATGTTTTTCTCTCTGAGTCATCCTTATCTTCAGTTCTCCTTCTCATGTTGCTGGCCTTCAGTGACTTGTGATGATGTCCAAGCCTGCTGCCTGCCTCTCAGTTGTCTGGTCGCCTGCAGAAACTAGGTTTTTTTTTTTTTTTTTTTTTTTTTTTTTTTTTTTTTTTTTTTTT
>NW_022196894.1:89719674-89726586 GCF_008632895.1 Mastomys coucha
TTTTAACAATAGTGTTCTCTCCCTTCCAATCTGATCTTAAAACAAAGATGGTTTTCGCACAAGCTTGCCTGCCTCCCCAAAGGTATCGGCTGCTTCCTCTTAATTCCCCTGTCTGTGCTCTCCTGGGGGAGAGGGGCAGCTGAGACTCCCTCATTGGCACTACATATCTATCTGGTCACTCTTCCAGAACTGACTTGCTGAACTCTCCCAATCAAGTTCAAAGTCTCTTCAAAATCCCCACCAGTGTATTTAAGGTTTTCATGTGAGACCAAGGCAGGCCCAACATACCCATTCTTGTCAGAATCTTTTATTTCTGGGGCTACTGTAGGGTGCAAATATTGGATACCCACTCTGTGTTAGGGCTGAAGGACACGATACATTTGTTTTGCTCTCTTGAAACGACTCATAAATAAGCCTCAGAATGTACCTCAGCCTGGGATCCAGGCTCTGCCTATCTAACTACTTTATAATCTCTCTAAATCTCTTTCCCTGTGATTCAATGTGGCTCTTTGTCATCTCTTGATCCAGGTAGTAAGAGTCCCTTCGAGGCTCCTGTTTATTCACCCTCCTTGGTCTCTACAACCTTCCTGTTATTACCTTTAACTGGGGGAAATGATCCCAGTGAGTCCCTCACATATTTCTATATGTCCTTTTAAATTTACTGTCTGTTCTGAGATTTCTCTTGTTTGGAAGTTGGTACTTCCACTTCCATTCTTTTGTTAAAAATTTATTTGTGTGTGTGTGTGTGTAATATGTGCAGGTGCCAGCAGAGACCAGAAGGGTTTCAGGTCCCCCTGGAGCTGGAGTTACACGCAGTTGTGAGCTACCCAAAGTGGATGCTGGGATCCAAACTCAGGTCCACTGTAAGAGCAGCACATGCTCTTTACCATGGAGCCATGCTTCATCAATATCTATGAGAATCTCCCCTGTGTGCTTTCTTCATGGGCTCTCAAATCTCACCTTTTTTGTGTCTCATTATAAAACCTCATACTTTTATTTCTCCCCTAACTCCTTTTAGATTGCCAGGCTCAGATGACTAAGGAGAAGAAAGGGGGTGAGCCTCAACAGGTGTGCCCGTTTTAGTCTTAGCAACCAGCACCCCTTGAGGATTAAGCGCTCTTCCTTAGATGATCTGAGGGGGGAATAGGGACATGCACATACACAGTGTCATCCACCAACCCAGAGCTGGGCAGAGCTTGCAGAAACTGCTCAGTCTCTTCTTAGGATCTTCAACATACCACTGCAACGGGATTCTGGGATTCCTTGATTCTACTGCTGAACCTATTGCATGGGGTGTAACTGGAGTTGATCCTACCACTGAACCTATTGCATGGGATGTAACTGGAGAATTCTGAGGGGAAGGAATGCTGTGCCTTGTCCTGGTGGCCTGGACAAGGGAACAGAGCTCAAGCTGACCGTTCTATTCTGTCCTCCAAAGTAGTTCCATGTGCTTGTGTCCAAGGCTGTCCCCACCACTGCCACCTTTACCATCCCCACAGACACAGCTGCTCATCTGGGACCTGCAGGCTCCCCTTGGTTAGTGTAATTTGACAGAGAGGGTAGTGGTTTGTATAAACCATACAACTCAGCAGGAACTGGAACACCAGTGCCAGACTTAGCAACCCGTTGCATTGGCTAGGGTCCTGCAAAGAGACGGAACTTAAATGTGTTTGTCTGTGTTTCTATGCTGCTTGAAGCCTGACAGCTGCAGAGGGAGGCACAGCCAGGGACCCCAGGAGAGCCAACAGTTTGCTTTGAGTTTGATCTTCTATAGCACCGAGAAGACTCAACAACACAAGAGAAATCTGAACATAGTCTGCTAGAAAATTCTTTCTCAGCAATGGGAGTCTGTTTTCCTGATTTAAGGCCTCTAACTATTTGGATATGGTCTATCTTGAAAGGTAGTGAGCTTTGCCTGAAGCCTGCCAATCTAAATGCTAATTGTACTCCCTAACCACCCAGAACAGTATTTGACCACACATCTGGACTTGCTGTAGCCCCACCCAGGTCAATGCATATAATTATCAGCCATCTCACCTGCTATTTCAGGTATTGTCTGAGGTCCAACCTTGACCTCCCCTGAGAACTCATTAGAAATGCAGAATCTTGGGACCACTCCAGAACCCATGTTTAAACAAGGTTTGCACACTGCAGTAGGCCAAGTCCTTCATCTCACTGAGCCAGGGATTCACAGTGCTAAAATGAAGACTTTGGATCACTTCAGCCTGAATCCTTAAAAAATAAAACAATGAACCCCGCGTGTGTCCATCCCAGCTGATTGAAACTGAGCTCTCCCGGTGGGTGTGGTCCAAGGCATCCATAAACATTCTCAAAAGAACTCCCCGGGTGGTTCCAAGGTTTCTCCAACGGTAACCCCTGTTCACATCCCATGGAAGGCTGGAGGAAGCTCGGGCTCTGGTGCTTGAGAGCTGGAGCCAGTTGGACACTGTTCCCAACAGAGAGCACTGAGGCTGCTGAGGCTGCTGCTCCAGAATCCCTCGAGGCTGGGGCAAGAGATGGGTGAAGTCCTTGGTGGGAGTTCTGAGTTTCCCAGATCCCTGTAAACTGGGAAGACTTTGCCTGCTTGCTCTGACCAGGGGTAAATGGTAAATCTGTTAGTGTTGAATCAAGACATGATACTGTATCAACTTGTTGCCACTATGTTGAAGTATTCACTCAGTCCACTTAGGAAGAAAAAGAGGTTTTTAAGTTACAGTTGTAGTTTGTTCTGGGCATAGCATGACCATGCTGGCTTGAATAAGAACAGCTGTGAGCACCCTCATAGGCTACTCCTAACATCACCAGCAGAAGGAGGAGGATGGCGGAGGGAGAGTGGACTCTCCACTGGGACTCTAACCACTGCTCCTTCCTGTCCCAGCTGCATGTTGTCTTGGGGTGTGCTGCAGTGTGGAAGCTTGGGCAGGGTTGGGACATTGATGCTGCTGCCTCACCCACGCTGGGGTGCCACATCCCCCCTCTCCCCGCCCCCCATGCTGGGGTGCCACATCCCCCTCCCCTCCCCCACCCTGTCCCTGTGTGTCCTGGAGCCCTGATTAGGGATGTTGAGGGAATGAGAAGGCTGGGGTCAGGTGGAGTGTGGAGTTTGGATGGGGCCACACCCACCATCACAGAAACTTGCGGCCGAGCATGCTTTGCACTATCTCAGACTGTAAACAGCTCAGAGGAGGAAGTGATGCTTTTGAACACTGATAAAAACTGTGAACTCTCCTGCTGGAAGAAGACTTTCCTGATTTCAAGACTGACCCAGCTGAGGAAAGGCTTTGCTGATTTCCCACGGGTCCATGGTCTTGGGCCTTGTCATGCTGTACTCATGTCTGTAATGTACTTTCGCTCAAGACTGCACTCCCTCTGCCTTCTCGGACTCCCTACCCTTTTCACTGTTGCAGCTGACTGAGAGTCACTCTCGCTCCTGTAAGAAAGCCTGTCAAACTCTTGGGTTCCATTTAATTTCTTTTCCTACTGTTATGATACTGTGCTTTGACAAGAGTAATCTAGGGGAGAAGGGCTTCACTTAGAGCTTAACATCGAGGTGGGGAGGTCAGGACAGCAGGGGCCGGAAGCGGCAGTGACGTCACACCCACACTCAGAGTCAGAGAAGATGTGAACATGCATACACACACATGCACACGCACACTCACACACACACGCACACGCACATGCACACACGCAAATGCTCAGCTCCTTTCCTCCATTTTGTACAAGTCAGGATCCCCTGCCCAGGCAGCGATTCTACACACTATGAAGATGACCTTTCCCACACCAGTAAACACAATTGCAATAATGCTTCACGATTCTAGATTCTGTCAAGCTGATAATTGTCAGTGACCATCCCAGTTCATCAAGCTGGACTTGGACGGAATCTCTTTTTATCAGAAGGTGTGCTATCTAGGTGAGTGGCCGTCTCAGCACATATGCCTGGAGAAAGAAATGGAACAGAGGTTCAAGAGCAGGGGCACCTGAGTAGCTCAGCTGTGTGAAGGGCCTCGGGGAAGAGGGCAGAGGTTCATGGCTCTTTTGTTTCAGGCTGGGAAACAAGAGGTGGCAAGTAAAAAGCAGGGAGAGAGAAACGAATAGAAGACAGCAGAGGGTGGGCGGGGCTTGTTCCAGAAGGAACGGGATGTTCAGCATCATTATGGATACGTCCATAGCCAGTGTGTGTTGGCTCCCATCACGCTTTCCATGGCTCCTGACTCCCGTTAATGCTCTCATAACATCCCCTTACCCTTCCCATGTTGCTGACTTCCTCTTTTTCATTCATCTCACAGCCTATATATTCTCTCTCCCCCAAAGGAGCTCCTCTCAGCTTTGCCAATCGAGTCTCTGTCCAAAGCCTTTAATGTTTTCCCAGCGTTTGCAACTCTGAGGGGTCTCTATCATACTGATTCCTGTCCCCTCATTCCCACTATGAAGTTATACTCTATAAGAGACGATCCTTCAGTCACTCCATTATCTGTAGTGCGCAGATCTTTGATGTGCGAGCACAGGAAACAATGGATATCAAGGAGTGTGTTCTGGATCTTTCACTGAACTTAGCTCTGTTTGTTCATTTACTGAAACTCTTGTTCTCTCTCCAACCAAAATGTAACTAGACATTTTTGGTGTCATGCAGAAAGATGAGTCCATGGAGAAACATAACACATCAAGACACTTATGACAGAAATAGCAAGGGGCTCAGCTGGATTTGAGTTTTACCTATGTAGGGCAGCTATGAGATCCTATGGGGAAGCATTCACCATCAGATGTAAGGGCTCCCAGCAAATTCAGAAGTTTTTCTTGAGTGGCAGCATCTGAGGCTATGGATCAGGGAGCACCAGGCTTAGTCTACCTTCTCCCTCCATTGCCGTACCTCCAGGGTTTTCCACTAGGTGTTGACAGAGTTACTCACATTACAGGCTGCCACACAGGGAGATCAGAGACCTTCAGAAGAGCAGGTCAGTGCTGATGGGCATCGAAAAGAGCAGGAAGCCAGCAGGTTGTGCCAGGGAAGGTTGAGAACAAGGTGGGTTTCCACTGAGTTTTCAAGCCATTCTATGACAGTGCTGGTGAGAGATTTAATGGCCTCCCAGGTCTGCATGGTATGACTCATCACAGCTAACAACATGGAGAGCCAGCACCATGCATCCTGTGTAGTCAGTTGTGTTATTAACACTCGACTGAGGTGGTGCATGGAATCCTCCAGGTGGTCTTGCATGTGTGTAGGGCAGAGGTAGGCATTTGTATGGCATCAGGTGGAACTTATAGTTAGGCCCCACATTTCACTAGAGTTGTAAATATCCATTCAAAAGTGTACAATATGCATAAATAAATAAGCATAAATAAATAATAATTAATAGATAAATAATTAATAATAAATAAATAAATAAATAGTGTAAAGTAAATGGAACCACAGCAGAGGTTGTTTGATCAGAAAAAGGTCTTACAATATTTTTGTGCATACTGGGGAAGAAGAGAATACCAAAGACAGGCAAGGATTGTTTGGTACTATGGGTGTGTGTGTGTGTGTGTATGTGTGTGTGTGTGTGTATGTGTGTGTGTGTTGTGATTTTGGCTTTACTAAAAGGTCCCAGTATGGAGTGATTTGGAGTTTGATAGGAGGGCATCTAGCATGAATTATTCTTTTCTCTGGGTTGATCTGACTCCCTAGGTGGAGTCGTTCTACACCAGGTGCTGTGTCTGGTTCTGAGGCACTGTAGTGTGCAGCATGCAGACCTGGTCTTTACTTATCTGGTAGAGGGTGTAAATGAGAGCCCCTTCCACAGGGTCTCGAGAGCAGTGAGAGGCATCCAGCTCTTTCCTAGCCAGGAATTTGGAGTTCAGAGACCATGTTCAGCTTTCTAATCCTTTCTCACAAACATTTGACTTGTAGACAATGAATTCAGTTTTCATTTTGTGGCTGGGGACTGAGCCCAGGACCTCAGGCATGCTCATCCCCGAGTGATTCCCCAACCACCTGCTCCAGTTGTTCACATGGTTTTCCTTGTAGATATATGTGTGTGTCTGCATGTTCTTGTATGTGCAGGCATGTGTTTGCACATGTATGTTTGGGCTAGAGGCCAACTCCAGCTGTCATTCTATAGGTTCCATCCTTCTTACTGTGTAAGACAGTATCTCTCATGGGCCTGGAGATTACTAATTAGGCTAGACTGGCCTGGCCAGTGCACCCAGGTATCTACCTGTTATCACTTCCCAAATACTAGGATTCCAGGTGAGCAACACTATCCCTGACTTTTTTATATGGATCCCGGGGATCTACTCTGGTCCCCCTGCCAGCACAGACACATCACTAGCTGCACGATCCATCTCCTCAGCCCCAGTTACTCATTTCTAAGCCTTAGTTTCTCCATCTTCCACATAACAGCATGATCTCTACTCTGTCCATGTCATAGATAAGGATCCTGTGAAAAGTGTAGTCTGAAAGCCTTTTGTGAGCTTGCAAGTTGCTATGGGTAACACCAAGAGCTTGGCTTTTGGGTTTCTAGCCATGACATCCTGCTAGTCAGTATAACCTTGTGGCATTACTTGTTATCAGCAGAATTCGGAAATCTGAAGAAAGAAACCAACAGTGCTAGCTAGATATGGCTGGGGTTGGGGGATCAGTCAGAGATGAGAATTTGCCAAGTAGGCTCAAGGTCCTGTGCTCTGTCTCCACACCAAAAATAAAACTGAATTCATTGTCTACAAGTCAAACATCTGTGTGAACGTTGGTGGCTTAGAAATCTGAACTTGGTCTCTGAACTTCAAATTCCTAGTCCTATCTAGGAAAGAGCTGACTGCTTCTCACTGGCTGAGAGACACCACAAAAGAGGTAATGGTTAAGGTCCCGCTGATGGGTTTTGAGTCGCGGCAGGAAGTGTCTGCAGACACCAGGCCCAGGCAGTTTCATGTGTAAGA
>NW_022196894.1:89743019-89746184 GCF_008632895.1 Mastomys coucha
CGTTGCCCTGGCGACAGGCCTGCGGACCCGCCCACATATCTGCTGCAGGCAGGTTCTGGATGCTAACACCCGCTCTGCATCCTCAGCTACATATGTATCTATAATTTATGGCCTCTCTCTAGCTAGGTCTCTTTAGTCTATAGATGATGGAGTTGACTCATATAGTATGGAGTTTTACACTCTGATCTTCTACATGCAAGCTGAGGACCTGGGAAGTTTTCTCCAGATCTTGAGGCCTTCAACATGTGCTGAGGAGAATGGTGCTTACGTTGCAGAGTCTGAAGGTTTGAGAACCAGGAGGAGCTCCTCAGAACTGGACCCAGCACAGGAGGAGAGTACAGGTTCCCTGTTCCTCTGCCGCTGTGCTCTATCTAGACCCTCAGCACATGGGACCACACTGTCCCAGCAGAGACTGCTCTCCAGCACAGGAGGAGAGTACAGGTTCCCTGTTCCTCTGCCGCTGTGCTCTATCTAGACCCTCAGCACACGGGACCACACTGTCCCAGCAGAGACTGCTCTCCTGAACCTGGCCTACACACTCTGTTTCTCCTCTCTCTCTCCCCGTTCCCTTCTCTCAGTGGAAACACCCTCTCAAAGACATCCAGGAATAGTGTTTTATCAGCCATCTGGACATCACTTGGCTGAGTCACAATGAACCCATGAACTTAATCAACACAAAGGGATTCCCAGTGGTTCCTCAGAGGCCATGTTTTTATTGCAGAATGTTAGATATTTGATAGAAACAAACAAACAAACAAACCGAGAAAAGCATAGCCTATAGAACTTGTGCATTTTGGATCCTATGTTTAAGTTTCCACAGGAGTGGACTTTAGCAGGGCCAAGCTTGGCAAACATGGCTCTGGTAGCCTGTGGCTTTCCCTACTTCCCTCTGCCTTGCTAAAAAACCTGTTAGATTATGTTCCTAAAGCTAGCTGTCAAGATCTAGTCCCTTATTTGGCCTCCTCCTCCTCCCGAGAATGACTACCAAGGTCCAGCTATCAAAGTATTAAAGTCCATCGATCAAAAGCCCCCTTTGGCTCACCTAATTAACATGTCCAATTAAAATAAACACCCCATCCTAATGTGGGTTTCCTCTTTTCTGTTACAAACCATAATTTTTCTTTGCACCAAGCCTGTCTTCTCTCTACTCTTTGTCCTCTGGGGCAAGTGACCTTTCTCCCTCTCCCTTCCCCTTCTCCCTCATCCTCTATCTCCTGTCTTTGTCTCTTATTCCCTGACCTTTGTCCCTCTGGGGTCAATACATCTCCAGAGTGCTGAGAGCTTGGTCTTGGGGTGTCCTGTACCCACTCTGAGGTCCAACCACTAGGATTAATATCTGAGAGACACGACTCCAGAGGGGGAAAGGGTTATTTCAGTTCATGATTTCTGACAACGGCCACCTGACCTGTTTCTTTGGGTCTACGGCATGACAGTGCAGCATGTTGGGGGTATGAGGTAGATGAAACTATAGTGGAGTGGAGACGAGGAGGAGGAGAAAGTAGGATTCCAATAATCTCATCAAGGGTATATTTTCAAGGGCCTGTTTTCTTCCCATTAGGCCCCACTTCATCAAGGGTCTACTACTTGGTAGAAACCACAGACTGGAAACAAAAGCTTTAACACACAGCACTTTGGAGAATATTCAAGATCCAAACTAGCAGGTTAGCTGTGGTTCCCTTCCTAGAGGGTCTAGTGGGATGGACTACTGCCATCACACCAGAGAGACTCACTCGGTGTACGTTCTAATTTTCCATATGTTGCTGTTGAAGATGTCTATGCTGACTGTGACCTGGGATTGGTCAACCTGGGAGTTTTGCTTCCAAGTTGGCCCATACCCAAGCAGACTGGGCAGTTATTACCCAGGTCCTACAAGTGTGGCTGCCAGTGACAATATAAAGGACAGACAAAGAAGCCTTTCTTTCTCAGAGTGTGTCTACGCAGTGAGGTCGTATCATCCAGGAGTGACACAAACTGGCCTTTTCATTTAGCAAAATAAAATGCCTGTCCACTTCCACCGTGCTGGGCAAGTCTAAGCCAGAATCTTGTTAATAAAGGTTTTTGTTTGATTTGCCACTCCTAAGACCTTCCCCCGCCCCATGATGCTTAGCATCAGGCTGGACAAGAAGAAAGGACAGAGTGGCCAGGCAGATACGGCCATGTGATGGGCCCTGTGGGGCAGCATCCACAGTGTTTATATTAAATAACCTCAGGAAAGAGGTGAGATTTTGATGACAGCGGGCATCTGTACCTCTAGGGGATTTGTTCCTGTTTGCATGAATACAAAAAGTGCATGGTCCTCTCACTTTTCAAAACTGTGTTTTCTCATTAAACACTACTGAATTGCACTCGGAAGGAACTAGATATTCCGGACAGGATTTGGCAGACCTCAATCACAAGTGCTGCAGTATTGACTTCCAGAAACCCATTCCACACTTGGCCCTGACTTTCAAACCTCGTCCAGGCACCAAGCAGGAAGATGCCTCTGGCTGGGGCCTGGGGCAGGGTGCCACACTTTGGAAAACTCTTAAAGGATCTCTTCAGGAGTCTGGTTGGGAAGGCAGAGTCATTTGATTTTCCCATGACCTTCTCTCCTGGAAGAAGGGCACAAAGTTAAAGTGCAAGAGGGGTTTCAGGTATGCCTAATACCATCACACAAGCAGAGGCACCAAGGGACCTTTGGACCCAGAATGGGGTTGGGGTGGTTTTGTCCTAACAACCTCCTCCCCCGCCCCTTAACCAGTAACTCTGATTTGCAACACTTATTACATTCAATGTAACATTCGCTTTAAGGTAAAAGATATGCTCATGATCCTGCTGCACTTGGCATTTCATGAAACATGGTTGAGAAACTCTCATCCCTCAACCAGAAACCAGGAAATCCACTTCCACTGGAGATTCACGGCAAATACACAGGTGCTGGACTTGATGATGTGATTGTTATCATGCTTCCAGCAAAGCCTGATACATGCCTCCAGCAAGTCATTAGATAGAAAAAGCCCACACGTATTTGTTTGTTGTCTCAGTAAGTTCTGATGGAAAATAAGATGGATTTCTTTGTTGGTGTGATGGTATGTGTATGGTTGGCCCAGGATATGGCACCATGAGCAGATATGGCTTTATTGGAGTAGGTGTAGCCTTGTCAGAGTGGTGTGTCACTGTGGGTTT
>NW_022196894.1:89746194-89750361 GCF_008632895.1 Mastomys coucha
TTTCGAGACAGGGTTTCTCTGTATAGCCCTGGCTATCCTGGGACTCACTCTGTAGACCAGGCTGGCCTTGAACTTAGAAATCTGCCTGCCTCTGCCTCCCAAGTACTGGGATTAAAGGTGTGCACCACCACTGCCCGGCGGGTTTGGGCTTTAATACCCTCATCCTAGCTACCTGGGAGCCAGTCTTCTCCTAGCTACCTTCAGATGAAGATGTAAAACTCTCAGCTGCTCCTGCACCATGCCTGCCTGGATGCTGTCATGTTCCCACCTTGATGATAATGGATTGACCCTCTGAACCTGTAAGCCAGCCCTAATTAAATGTTGTTCTTTATAAGAGTTGCCTAGGTCATGGTGTCTGCTCACAGCAGTGAACCCTAACAAGACAGCTGGTGTGCATGGGAAAGTATGTGCCCATGTAGGAAAATCTTGAACCATGAAAGATAAGGAGTGTGCTGGACCTTTGCTTCTTGATATAGCCATCTTGTCTCTTTGGAGTTGTGAGTTATTTGCTCAAGAACAGCATTCCTAAGTTGTGTCTGTGTATCTTTGGTGGGAAGAATCTGTCCTTTCATGAGTTATTCCAACCTGTTGATAAAAAGAAAAGGAACCAAACTACAAAAAGAAAAGAACATGAAACTGAAGACAGTTTCCTGTATAAGTATGTGTGTGTGCACATGTATGTGTGTATGTGTGTGTGTTTGTATATGTGTGTGTGCACGAGTGTGTGTGCATATGTGTGCACATGTGTGTGTGTATATGTGTATAGGTCAGATGTCAGCTCCCACTTCCTTTTTGTTCCTCAGGATACCTTCAACCTGTTTTTGAGACAGGATCTCTACTTTCCTGGAACTTGGCTGGCTGGACAGTTACCCTCAGGGATCTTTTTGTCTCTGCCTTTCCATTGCTGGGTTTATGAATACATAGCACCAGACCGGCCTTTTTACAGGTTCTGGGGGTTATACTCGAGTCTTCATGCTTGTACAGTGAGCTTGCTGACTGAGGCATCATCTTAACCCCTTCACACAGCGCAGCCCCCCCCAGCACTTCATATATGAGTCCTGGGTGACGAGGACTGAAGATTACGCTACAGTGTTTACATAGCTTTGTCACACACACTCCTGTTATACCTAAGGAAGTCTCAGTCCCTGCTCCTCAAAGAACATGTTTTCTAGGATTTACACGATATATGAGTCTAGAGTGTTTATTGCAGAAAGAACATCGATGCTAGAGCTACATTGGAAAGGGTTGTAAAGAAGGCTAATGGTTTTCTGTAAAACGTGAGTGGAACAAACTGCTTATGCTAAGATGAAGTGAAATTTTTATTTTTTACATTATTTTTATATTTTTTGAGAATTTCATACATGAATATTATGTTTATATAATTTCTGCTCCTCTCTCTCCTGATTCAACTCCTCCTATGCCCCTACTCCCTCTCAAAGTCTTGACCTGGTTTTTTATTATTATTCGTATACACCACAATACACACACACACACACACACACACACACACACACTAACTCACTCCCTTACACACTCTGCTGACTCATTTAGTGTTGCTCATCTGTACATCCTCTTTTTTTTTTTTAAGTAAAAAGTTACAATCTTTATCGAAGAGCAAGTAAACATGGTATCCTATGTACAGGAGGCACATGGTGCCAACTGCACCTGCAGTAGTCCATTGGAGTTATGCCTTTGTCACAGCCTTAGACAAAGTCTGAACTAGTGTACAGTTCAGCTGTGCCAGCGTGCTGATCTTAGCATGCTTAGATGCTGCATACTTGTTCTTGATGGTCATGTGCTTTGTAAGGCCACAGTTCACCATGACTACATTCTTAGCCAGGTGCTGCATAACAGGAAGCAGGGATTCTTCAGTGTAGGATAGGTAGTGTCCATTCACCGTTGTCAAGAATTTTCAGTGCTTAGCAAAAAGTCACAGCTGCAATTTGAGAAGGAGCAAAATGGACCATGTCGTAGTCCAGCATAGAGAGCTCCGTGAGGTATTTGGCCAAAGTATGCTGCTCAGTGTCAACCTCCTCAGTTTTAGATGCTCTACAGAGGAAGTGCAGAGGCAGAGGGCGACCCAGACTGAAGTTCAGAACTCTCAGAATCTTCATCTCCACTTGTCTGATCTGCTGCTTAGTGTAAGTGTTGTTAGTCACGAAAGCGAAGTCACCTATTTCTGGAGGGCACATCTCCTCATACTTGCTTGCAATAAACATGGCAGTCACACCAACCAGCTGCAGCATCTTCTTGGGTACACAACTGTTCTGCATGAACCGATCAATAATGGACACAGTCATGTACATGGTCTCCGGCAGCAGCCTAAATTTCATCTGAACCTGTATTAGCCAGTCAATTAGGATGGCTCTCATGTTTACAGTGACTTTGCAACCCTGTAGGTATTTTGGTCTAACTGACTGCTCTTCCTCCAGTTGTCTGAGATAAGCATAGATATCTTTCATATATTCACTACAGAGATTCACTCCATCATATGCATCTCCATCACTCACTGCAAGAATTACATCAGAGAAAGCCTGACACAGATCTTCTTCTGCAGGTGCATATCCAGATGTTTCCATTGGGCTTGGAGAGGGATTATCAACCAAAATAGGTTCAGGAGGCTTCTTTTCTAAAACATGTCCAAGTTCAGGTTCAGGTTCCGGCCCAGGCTCAGGCTCAGCCAGGACCACCTCTGGTTCACACTCAGGCACTTTCTTCACAGGTTTTGGGAGGACTTTAACAGTACCTTTTCCAGTACCTAACGTTTTTGCCTCCTTTCTCAGAGGCACTCTAGCCTTTACCTGTTCTTTGACTTTATTACCAATGTCTTCAAGAGCAGTTCTCGATCTCAGCCCAGGTTTGGAGGCAGTAGCAATTGCCACAGGCACGCGCTTGGTGCCTGCCATACTGACCTTGGCCTTATTTTCTGTGTTATCAGGGGGCCTGGATAACCTATCGTTCGGCTCATCCCTGAAGAAGGCTGATTCTCCATCTCTTAGAAGCCTACAGCTCTTTATCTAGGGGTGAAGTCTTGTGAGGTTTTCCTCATTCACTCTGACATGCCATCAGGCATCGTCATTGTTTAGGTGTCCTTTAGGACATCATTGTCTTTAGAGAGATTGGAAAGCTTTCTGATTCTGCTAATTCTTTTGGGGCAAGTGGCCGAGGCACAGTGGTATCTGTCAGCCCAGGCTGTCACTCTCACTTCTCACAATCACCGATCTGAGAGCACCGAGCTTGGCATCTACCACACTCAGACTTGTGCTTACTCTCTCCAGTCCATAGCAAGAGCGCCCCTTACTCAACAGCAGCCACATTCTGCCTAGGGTCAAGACACCTTGCTTCATGGGAAGACATCTTGTGCTTTTTCCAACACGACTGGGATCACGTACCCCTCCATTCTTCACCCAGGATGTCAGCGGCTACTCCTGTGGTCATAGCTTCTCTTGGACAGCATGAAGCTTGTGTTCTTCATCCATTTCAGTGAGTTTCTGACAGGTGGTGGCTGGGAAGGAGATAGTTAGCTTCATTTTAACATAGCAGCCTTCCTAAAGGTGCCATAAAAAGAGCTAAATTTTTATTTTCTACCTAAAATATAATTGCATAATTTCCCCCTTTCCATTCTTCCCTTTTCTACCATTCCCATACCCCACTCCCACCCACCCTGTGGCTTCTTGAATTCATGCCCTCCTTTTCTTAATTGTCATTGAGGAATGCAGTATTTAGAGAAATCTAAATCTGTGGTCCTGGGCCATGGTTGCCCACATTTGGCTCCAGAATAAGCTTTGTTTCTTTTATCAAGTTCAATATGGACTCTCTGGTGTATGCCATTACATAGTCTGAGATAAAAATCTTTGTTAAATGAAAGAATTTTAAAATACTAAAGTGGCTAAAACATCAAAACAAAGAAAACTAGACAATATAAAAGCCTGCAACATACAAAACAACTAGAATGTGGAACAACTGTGATGGAACACTGGAATATGGAATAACTGGAATATAAAACACCTGAAATAGGGAACACCTGGAATATGAAAAAATGGAATATGAAAAAACTGGGATATGAAAAAACAGGAATATGAAACACCTGGATTATGGAGCAACTGGAATATGAAACACCTGGAATATGGAACAATGGAATATGGAACACCTGGAATATGAAACACC
>NW_022196894.1:89750371-89759778 GCF_008632895.1 Mastomys coucha
AATGGAATATGGAACACCTGGAATATGAAACACCTGGAATATGGAACAATGGAATATGGAACAACTGGAATATGAAACACCTGGCATCTGGAACAATGGAATATGGAATACTGGAATATGGAACACCTGGAATATGGAACACCTGGAATGTGGAACAACTGGAATATAGAACAACTGGAATGTGGAACAACTGGAATGTGGAACAACTGGAATGTGGAACACTTGGAATATGGAATACTGAAATATGAAACACTGGAATGTGGAACACTAGAATATGGAACACCTGGAATATGGAATACTGGAATATGGGACACCTGGAATGTGGAACAACTGGAATATGGAACACTGGAATGTAGAACAACTGGAATATGGAACACTGGAAATATGGAATACTGGAATGTGGAGCACTGGAATATGGAGCACTGGAAAATGAAACACTGGAAATATGGAACACTGGAATATGGAATACTTAAAATACGGAGCACTAGAATATGGAATACCTGGAATATGGAACAACTGGCATATGGAACACTGGAATAGTGGACACTGGAATAGGGGACACTGGAATAGGGGACACTGGAATAAGGAGCTGCCATGGGTCAGGCCAGAAGAAGGTCCCTCAACTGCGGGAGGAATCAGGGTTCCGGTAATCAAGTGGGCAAGGCGTCAGCGGAATGCCACGCAGACACAAAGGAGTGCTGAATCTGAGTGTGATTGCTCAAAGTAAGCATCAGACTTTTATGGTCATTACAGAAGAAAAAGAAGTCTGGCAGCACAACAGTCCAGGTCATCAGAAGCACAATGGTTCTATAGAAAAGTATATACATATAAATTGACAGGAAGTAGGCAGTGGTTACAACTGAAAGAAAAGTCAGCCTTATCTACAGTCAGCTTAATCTAGAAGCCAGGTGTAAATAGTTTCCATTCTAGTCTATTGTATAACCCAGGACCAGCCAGTCCTTAGTAAACACCCAACTATGCTAATCCTCTGGGCTAGCAGAAGTATGCACTGGGGTCCTGTTCTTGCTAACTTTACCAAGAACAATACATTACTCTAGCTCCTGGGAGTGACTCAGCTGCAATTCTAATGTGGTCTGCCATACATGACTGTAATGAGGATTCTAATTTTACTTTGTTGGACTTGCCCTGGGATAATTAACTCTTATCCAGTAAACTCCAATGCCCGATTTCTTCCACTATCTCTCTAACAATGCTGGAGGCAGTCTGTCTGAATAAGTAACATTCTTTATGAAATTCCAAGCCCAGGTTTGGCTCAGCATAGACTAGGATGTTGGAAAACTGGTGAAGGCTAGAAAACAACATCCAATTTAGCTTAGCTATTAGTCAAATCATTCCTTGGGGGCACCTCTATACCTAATAACAAAGCAATACTAAGAGAAAGCAAGCAAGACCCTCCATCGACTATCGCAAGGACAAATCTGGACCACATTCGTGTTAGGGGAGGCCAAGGGGGCTCCAGAAGATCAGTTTCCTTGAAACTTTTTGCCTCAGGGACTGCTGTCACGCAGGCTCCACTGGAGTGGGTGTGGCAGGGAACACTGGAATAGGAGACACTGGAACAGGGGACACTGGAATAGGGGACACTGGAATGTGGAACACTGGAATGTGGAACACTGGAAAATTGATCACTTGGAATATGGAACAACTAGAATATGGAACAACTGGAATATAGAATACTTAAAATACAGAGCACTGGAATATGGAACACTGGAATATGTGACATTGAAATATGTAATACTGGAAATATGGACCAACTGGAATATGGAGCATTGGAATATGGAACACTGAAAATGGAACATTTGGAATACGAAACAACTGGAATATGGAATACTTAAAATATGGAGTACTAGAATATAGAACACTGAAATATGGAACACTGGAATATGTGACATTAGAATATGTAACACTGGGAATATGGACAAACGAATATGGATCACTGGAATATGGAACACTGGAATGTGGAATGCTGGAAAATGGAGCACTGGAAAATGGAACATTTGGAATATAGAACTGGAATGTGGAATACTTAAAATATGGAACACTGGAATATGGAACACCTGGAATATGGAATACTGAACTATGGGACATTGGAATATGGAACACCTGGAATATGGAACTCTGGAATATGGAACACTGGAAATATGGGACATTGGAATAGGGGACACTGGAATATGTAACACTGAAATAAGGGACACTAGAATATGCAATACTAGAATAGGGGACACTGGAATAGGGAACACTGGAATATGTAACACTAGAATATGTAACACTGGAATGTGGGACACTGGAATGTGGGACACTGGAATATGGAACACTGGAATATGGAACACTGGAATGTGGGACACTGGAATGTGGGACACTGGAATATGGAACACTGGAATGTGGGACAATGGAATATGGAATACTGGAACAACTGGAATGTGGAACACTAGGATATGGAATACCTGGAATATGAAACATCTGGAATATGGAACAACTGCCACAATGGAAGGCAGTTTGACAGCTTCTTATAAAGTCTCCCACAGAACCCAGCTACATGCTCCTTTATGTTTGCCCAAATGAACCAAAAATGCTTAAATAGGCTCGTGAGTGTTTATTCCTCACTTCTAAAACACTCTCCAGGAGATGACTGGGTAACTGAAGTGTAGTACATGTAATATTCAATAAACAACAGCAACAACAACGAAGACTATCAAGTCACAGAAGGACATGGAGGAACCATGAATATACATTGTTAAGGGAATAAAGCCAGCGAGAAAGGGCTACACACTGTGCACCCCAACCATGTGATATTCTGCAGAAACAAAAGTTATTGGTACCCACCAAGGACTGCACACAGTGGGTCTGATTGTTCTGGCAGCGTGTATATTAGAGGATTGCAAATTTGATCATCAATAGGAGGAGAGGACCTCGGCCCTGTGAAGGTTCTGTGCCCCAGTGTAGGGGAATGCCAGGGCCAATAAGTGGGAGAGGGCGGGGTGGCAGGCATGGGGAGGGGGGAGGCAGCTGGGGTTTGTTCTTGTTGTTTTGTTTGTTTCTTTGTTTTTGGAGGGGAAACTGGGAAAGGAGAAATTTACATGTAAATAAAGAAAATATCTAATAAAAAAAGTTATTGGTACTCGATAAAGATCTGTGGGAGCTGAAGAGATGGCTCAGTGGCCATGAGCACGTTCTTGCCATGGACCCAGGTTTGATTCCCAGCACCCACATGGTAACTCACAACCATTTGGAACTCCAGTTCCAGGGGATTCAACATCTTCTTATGACTTTCCCAATCACCAAGCATGCATATGGCTTGTGTATGTATATACATGCAGACAAAATACATATACACATAAGCCAATAAAATAAATAAAAGTGAAAAAAAAAAGACCAATGATTACCAGGGGTTCAGGAGAAAAGAGGGAAGGATGAATAGGCATGTCCACATGATATGATACCTTGTCCATATGATATGATACCATGTCCCTGTGAAATGATATCAAGTCCATGGGATATGATACCATGAGAGTGGACACATGCCATTGTACATTTGTTAAAGACCACAGGAGATATAACACCAGAATGAGCTCTGATGTAAACTCTAGACTTCATAATAAAATATCAATGTTGGTTCCTTAATCCTAACACATGTTCCATATCCATGCAAAAGGTTAATAATGGAGAGAAATAGTGAAGGCAAACATGGAGAGCACATGGGGACATTCTGGACTTTCTGCAACCCTAAAATTGCTCTAAACAAATAACTCACTAAAAAATGGAGTAGTTAAGGTCCTTGTTCCCTGATGAATGGTCACCGTCTGGGCATTTGGATTATGAGCCAAAGAGAAGGCAGTCTAGAGGAGCCCTATCCCCAGGGAAAGGTCAGACCCGGTCACCCTTGAAGCTCACAGTCTGTCTTCCCATAGTGTCTTCACTATAGCACACTGGGTGGCTCCTTGGGCTTCTGCAGGCAATGGCTAAGAACGTCTTGTTCGTCTTGTTCCTTTAGCAGCTGCAGGGTTTACTTTTCTCACTACTGTGACAAGAGGCTTGGTAGGAAGAATGTTTTGTTTCATCTTACAGTAAGGGAGTACAGTACTATGTGGCGTGGAAGGGGAAGGCATGGCGGTAGGTGCTCATCTGGCTTTCCCCTTCTCACATTGTGCTGTCTTGGCCCCCAGCCCACCAGGTTGACCTAACTTTTCCATCCTTAGTAAATCTGTCTGGAGATATCCTCATAGACATACCCGAAGCTGTACCTTACTGATACTTGTGTTTTCCTTAGTCCAATCCAATTGCCAGTCAAAATTAACAACCGTGAAAGTGTAAATTCTATCCTCCTTCACGGTGAGAGGAGGGGCACCATGTTCCAACAGAACTGGCAACCAGAGGCTCCGGGGGAGTGCTTTGGGCCACAGAAGGATGAGGCCCTGCACTGAGCACTGCTCTAATGGGATAAATCTGTCATTCAGGTGGGGTGATTTCCTTCATATGACAATGGGGGCTTCACTTCTGACCCCTAAGAACATTCCAATTAATGTTACCCCTTTTCCTCTCCTAGCCTTCCTATCCCCCATCTCTTCCTCCTCCCTCCCCTCTCCTCTTTATTTTTCCTTTGTAATACTGAAAACTAAACTCAAGACCTGGTGCATGTTAGGTGAGGGCTCATCATGAAGCTTTATCACAGTCCAGTGGTTCTTCCAATCTTAAAACCTGCCTATTAGTTCAGCGATGATGCTGAGGGGTTGTCTGAAGTGTGACATAATGTTAGATTCTGTAGAGTGGTTATGAAGTTGGTTCTGGGCTGTCTTACAGCCAGATGTGACTGCAGTTCTGGCCAATGAGAGGTAAGCAGGTGTTGCTGGATGTGGTTTCCAAGAAAGCTCCATAAGGAGGATGGGTGTGAGGAGGGAGGTGGGAGTGTGTCTTAGGGAGGAGGTGTTTGTGTAGGGGTCAGGGGGAGTGTGTGTCAGGAGAGGGGGAGGGCTGTGTTAGGGGAGGATGGAGGAGTGTGCTGGGAGGAGAAGGGTTGGTAGACATCCCTTGTTGTCTGATCCTCACTTTCTTCTAGCCAGGCTGTTGACTCCCCTGGAGGGAGAGACTGTTTCACAGTCGTGAGATGACTGCAAACCAAGACGTGGGAAGCAGATGCTAGAAGAAATAACAGTTCAAATGGCATCCTCGGCCATTGCGTGAGTCTCAATGGCTCACCACTAGACTTTTTAAGCGAGAAAAATGAAGCCTCTCATTTGCTGAAGTCTGTGCTTGGAGAGTTTCTTTTGCTTGAGTCAAACCCAAAGTCTGACTTCACCAGAGGTATTTTTTTGTGTATGCTAAAGGCCAAGATCTGAGCTGCAGGTTCTGAAAACACAGTGATGTATTTTGCTATGTGTTTTGAACCCATTGTTTCTTTTGCCTGTCTGACCTATAGATGCTACAGCTGTGGCTCAGAGTGGATAAGATCACCATCCACTGTGTTTTAAGGAGAACTTGAAGGAAGATGCTCTCAAAGCCAATAGCACAATCCCTGACATACAGTCTAGACGGGTGGTAATACAGCAATGGCCAGTCTGCTGGCCAGTCTTCCCTATAGATGTCCAGTGCATAGGCACGTGTCAGGAGCTGAAAACTGCTGTCTTAGACGCTGAGTATCATAGAACTAGAACTTCTTTGTCACCAAAAAAATTAAGGCCACGCAAAGTCAAGTAGATCTGCATGGGGCCAACTTTAGATTGTCAGCCTCCAATTAGAGACCTATGACATTATAGGAAAACCACCCCATACAACATACAGATGCTTATGGGGGAAGGGGAGCCAGACGGAAGAAGGGTGGAGGGTGCAGGAAGCGTTGGATTGCTGTCTTTGAGGTATCCTGCACCAGGCGATACACCAGAATCTTACCTGGAAATCTCTAGACTGGCCAGACTATGAAATTTTCCTGTCCCCCCAAATGTCCATTTCAAGTGTCCTTACTTTTCCTCAGAATGTCCCTTCCTCAGTCCCAGTTGATGACATCATTTCTGGGTTTAGTGAGGAAACAGGAGCATTCTGAAGAGAATGGTTTCATTTCCCCCAGCAACCCCTTTGATCCGTCTTCCTTTTCCTGATCCTTGTGGAGGGCATTGTCTCTGTTGGGCCCTGAGACCCCATGCCTTTTGCCTCTCTGGAATGTCACTTCTCTCTCTTCTCAATCATTCCTCATGCCCTGGCACCCTAAAACTGCCACCAGTTCCACCTTCTGCCTCTCCACCACCACGCCCCTGCCTCGAACCCCTCAGCCCCTCTGTTTCCCCTCCCTCCCTCCCTATCCTTGCCTGGCTCTCCCTGCTCTGGCCCTTTTTGTCCCATAGAAACTGTTCTCATCAAGGTCATCAACAACTTACTTGTTGCCACACACAATAGCTAAGTCTTTGTCTTTGGCGAACTCCAACGTCTAGCTATGTGCCACCCAAACGATTACTTTCTTTAAAATTGTTTCCAATTCACTTTGCAGTGTGGGAACTGACAAGCATCCTGATGGCGTGGGAGCTTTGTGATGATCAGGGCTTTTTTTTTGTTTGTAGCTATATCCCCAGGCAGCTAGAATACTGCCTGCCACACACAGAAATCCCAGTATATGCTTATCTAACAAATGGAATCGGCATTGCATATGATGGGAGGTTGTGAGTTTCAGATTCGTGGGATTTATAATCACCAAGGAGACATATCCCTGGTATATCTGTGACATATTTCCAAAAAGGATTAGCCCCAGGGGAGGACTTTGCCTTAGAATGGGCAGGACTTTCTAATGGCTGGCCCAAACACAAAAAGGGCTAAGGAAACAGCACTAAGCTCTGGCCACCTTCACTTCTGGGTGCCCACCTTCACTTCTGGGTGCACCACCTTCACTTCTGGTGCACCACCTTCACTTCTGGGTGCACCACCTTCACTTCTGGGTGCACCACCTTCATTTCTGGGTGCACCACCTTCACTTCTGGGTGCACCACCTTCATTTCTGGGTGCACCACCTTCACTTCTGGTGCATCTGTTACTGTTGCTACCATCCTCTACTGCCATTAGTCTTTAGCTTCTTCAGCCTTCCAACATGGACGTAGTTCCCAGAAAGCTCCAGACCCTTCAGTGCCAGGCTGCAATTGCAGAACCACCATCCTTGTAAACCGAGCGCACACAAATATGTAGATGAACAGGTGAATGGACCGACAGTTACATAGACTTTATTGGTTCTGTTCCTCTGGAATATGCTGCCTAATACATCAAAAAACCCAGCAAAGAACGGTCCACAGACCAAACCAGGCCCCTGTCTGTATTGTAAATAAAACTTTATTGGAACACATCTATGCTCACTAGTTCACAGAATGTTTGAGGCCGACTTTGCTGCAGAGTTGAGCAGTACACCAGAGACTGTATGAGTCACAAAGCTCAAAATAGCTGCTACCTGGACTTATGCATAAAGAGTCAGAAAACCCCTGATTTAGAAAATGCTTTGACTTTGAAACTCTGCTGAGTATGTCAGATTCTTCCTGGTCCCAGAAGAGAAACTCAAGTTTCTATCACCTTTTTCTTGAGCCTGAGAACGGCCCCATGTGACCTGATACCGTGAGAATCACGTTGTGAGTATCTGAAATCCACGTGAACATGAGTTCCTGTTGGAAGGTCTTGAGCTTCGCGACCTTGAAAACTTGAGGAAAATATGGGTTGTGCAGCAGTCAACTGCTTTTCTAGATGTTCCATGTGGTAAGAGTGGTGGTTGCCTTCCAACCAGCTGAAAAGGTGCCTCACAAATGTTTTACTCGCTCTTAAGTTCTTCATAACCTTGTGGTGGATGTATTGTTAGTGTCTTCTGCAGATGGATTTCAGCATCTCACTCCCCAAAGCACAGGAACCAGAGTCCTTCTTATAAAATAAAGTCATATTTGCATGTACTCTAGACACCCGTCCATGTATTTTACATTGTCTTTACATTGTAGGTTTGTTTTTACTTTGTTTGTTTGTTTGTTTTGTTTTTTCAAGACAGGGTTTCTCTGTGTAGCCCTGGCTGTCCTGGAACTCACTCTGTAGACCAGGCTGGCCTCAAACTCAGAAAGCTGCCTGCCTCTGCCTCCCAAGGGATGGGATTAAAGTCATGTGCCACCACTGCCCAGTTTACACTGTTTTTTAATACCTAAAGCTATGTGGGCAGTCATAATATTATACTGTTTAGAGAAGAATAACAAGAAAAAAGTTTGTACATGTTCAGTATGGATGCAATTTTTGGAGTGTGTGCATTAATTAGGTCTGTGTGTATGGATGTGGGTGTGTGCATGACACACAGTGGAGATCAGAGGACAGCATAGCTAGTGGTCCTCATCTTCTACCTTGTTTGAAGCAGGGTGTGTCATTGCTCAGTGCTACATAAGCCAGAGTAGTTTCCAGGGCTTCTCCTGTCTCTCCCCCAACCCTCCTGTGTGGGTACAGTGATTACAGATGTGTGTCTACTGCATCCAGCCTTCTATGGGACCTGGGGACTTGAACTCGAGTTGTCAGGCCTGCACAGCAAGCTCCTTAGCACTAGATACAGCTCAAGTTGATTTTTAAAGATTCAGTGTATGTGTGTGTGTGTGTGTGTGTGTGTGTGTGTATGTGTGTGTGAGTGTGTGTGTATGAGTGTAAGTGTGTGTAAGTGTGTATATGTGTGTGAGTGTGTGGTGTGTGTGTGTGTGTGTGTGTGTGTGGTGTGTGTGTGTGTGTGTGTGTGTAAGTGCAGGTCCCGGAAGAGAGCATTAGAACCCTTGGAACTGGAGTTACATGAAGTTGTGATCCTCGCAGTGTGGGTGCTGGGAACTGAACTCTGGCAAGAGCACTCCATGCTTTTCTGACTGAGCTGTCTCTCCAGCGCTATCACTAATGCAACTTCACAAACAAAACCAAAAGTCTTTCAAGCAATGGTTTTTTAGATCCCATGAACTTGGAGGGCTGGCTACGTATAGTCTCATTTGACAAACTCAGAAGCTCAGGAGAGAGAAGCTGAAAGCCTTGGAAACAAGCTGGGAACTAGGAAAGACTGACTCCAAGGCACGCTCTGGCCACACCCCCTGCTCTGGCCACACCCCTGCTCCCTCCCGACCTGGTGAGGAAAGATGTGGTTCTCTGCTCTTGGTCACAGCCCTCTGGGCTAGCCTCCAGGAAGCAAGTTAGTTCCTGGATTTTTTTTTTTTTAAGATCTATTTATTTATTATATGTAAGTATACTGTAGCTGTCTTCAGACACCCCAGAACAGGGCGTCAGATCTCATTACAGATGGTTGTGAGCCACCATGTGGTTGCTGGGATTTGAACTCAGGACTTCCAGAAGAGCAGTCAGTGCTCTTAACTGCTGGGCCATCTCTCCAGCCCCCATTCCTGGAATTCTTTACTCACATTTGTTTA
>NW_022196894.1:89759788-89769533 GCF_008632895.1 Mastomys coucha
CCAAAGGGATACCTTTCTGGGAAATATACACTTAACCTAAAACATTTTGCTTTTATTAGATGCTATGGTGCACATACCTTGAATCCAGCAGGAGGAAGCAGCTCTCCGAGTTTTTGACCAGTTTGGCCTATAGAGTGACTTCCAGGGTAGCCAGAGCTATGTAGAGAGACCCTGCCTCAACTGTTCCCCCAGAGACAGTTCTAAAAAGAAACACTAGTGTGTGTGCCATCCCCTCCTGAAGTTTGTTTTTAAGGGTGTCTTGCTGTCTTTCATCTTGTTGAGTATATCTTAAGAAAATTGTCTAGCTTTTATTTCTAAGTGAACATTTTCTATATTTCTCAAAAACAGAAAGGAAAAAACTACCGCAGAAAATGTTTCTTTTCTCTGTTCTATATTGCAAGTAATTGTCATGGTTATTTAAGTCCCCACCACCTAAAGTCAACCCAAGCATTTGCATTCTTTGAATCGGAAGAGAGGAGGGAAATGGAAGTTTCTAGGGGCCCCCTTAAGATGGGAGCAGGATGAGTGAGGAGCAGCAGTGAGATGCGGGAGTTCCAACTCTCTGAGGAAACTTCCTCCCCCTGAGAAAGACAAGTATGTTTATTCATTGTCTCTCCCGTTCAGTATGGAGAGGCACGGAAGGACACAAAGCCCTGCTTCTTTGCAAAGCGTCCAGACTGACTTTTGCTGTCTGTGCTCCATTCCACAAACTGCTCTTCATCCAGAGAGTTAACTCTGTCTTGCTGTCCGCGTTAAAGCCTCTCCCGGCCTGAGGACGGGGCGGAGGACAGAAGGAAGCCACTAACACAGAAGCCACAGACCAGCAGTTCCCCCACTTGCTGGACGTGGTTATGGAGACAGAAACTCAGAAAACAAAGGGACCAAGTATGTGAACTCGCTAACCCTCCTCACATGCCGTTGGGTTGGTGGGTGGCATGAGCAGCATTTAGTTCCCTGCAGTGGGCGTTTTTTATGGCGTCCAGTGACAAAGAGCCAAAGAGGATAAGAACCCGTGAGCCCAAAGTGGAAAACTACCAAGTTCGGTCCAGATACCTACTCCTGCCGCCAGCCCAGCGTCACCTCGGAGCGTGCACAGCGGGGCTCAAGCCGGCAAAGCTTGCAGCACCAGCCCGCACCACACAAGGCAGTATTTGTTCCTCAGTTTTCTAGTCCTTGGCTCCTTTTGTTTCAACTGACTAATTATCAAGTGTGGGTCGGCCAGTGGATGGAGATTTCAATTCTTTCTTACCTAGTTCCTGCCCTCAGCTTTTAGGAACCCCACATTGTAAAATTACCATATCGTGGAAGTACAGTCAGCTCGGAGTGCCAGAGAAGAAAGTCATTCAATTGATCTCAGCTCTGTGGTTGTCTGAGTGGATCAGCTAAATGCATGCTTGGAGGAGAGCATTAAATGTCCCGAAAAATAGCTTCAAAACGCAGGCAAACTGTGAAGTGGCTGCATCAGACGTTCTAAAAGGCCTGACCTTGGGGTTTTTTGAGTCAGCTTTAGCAATTGGTAACTGCTTTCTGTGGTGATGAATCAATCAATCCATGAGGTTCAGGATAGGGCAGTGGAAACCGAATATATACACGTCAGCTGGAATAGCCATGGCTTACACATCTGTGAAGGAAGGCAGGAGAGTTCTCTGGAAAGCTTACTGCTTGTGGAGATGTGAGAACCAGGGTTGAAAGTCTATCAGTGACAAGCCTGATTGAAGGCCTTGGGGGGGCCAATGATCTTGCCTTTCTCAGACAGGACAGTGGGGAAGAACATGCATGCCTCATGAAGTCCATCATTGTAGGTGCCATACTGTTTATATGACAACCTAAGTTGCCAATTGATGTGTTTGCTCAACAAACATATAGTAAGCATCCCTAATTGCAGGGCATACTTAATGACAGACCAAGTCTCCCCCGCCCCCAAACTTATAGTTTATACTGATGAACAGGGAATTTACTCAGCGGCATGCTAAGTGGTAGTAGCAGTAGATGGTGGCCTTGTAAAAGTTCATGAGGACTGCTCTGACCCTGGGCTTGGGAAATTCTCCCGAGATGTCTGGAAGGTGTAATTTTTCTAGCGACAACTTCTGCTCAGTGAGGTCTTCCAGGCTCACCTTACAGACACCGCTATACCTCCTCTGCAGCCCACCTTTCCTTCTAATATAGTACAGTGTGTGTTGCTTTCTCTACATATTGGCTTGTTTGTATATTGTGTTTGTCTCCTTCATCCAAAATATTAGTTCAGAATGTTAAGAGGTATCTTTTCCTGTTTCGTTTCCTTCTGTGTCTCCAGTGGCTGCCATGTTGCCTGGTAGAAAGTAGAAGGCACTCAACATATTTGTCAGATGAATGGGGATGAAATGCAAGTTTGATTGACAGGCAGGAGGACAGGAAGGAAGGTTCTAAAAGAAGAGGATCATAGACAAAGGTCAGGAGTCAAAGTGTTAAGTGGGTGGCTTTGGCTAGGGTAGTAACATGTGGGTGACCGTGGAGAGATGAAGGGAGGGAGGGAGGGAGGCTGCAGAAAGGCCATGTTGGCAAATCGGACTTTTATTCTGATGGTCATAAGGACATTCAAATAACCACTATGGAAGGGAAGGTGAGACCTGGTTTCTGCACAAATGGGGAAGCTCTGCTCATGTCCAGGTGAATGGACAGTCCTCCATAGTGATTGGCAGCAGTGAGAGAGAGAGAAGGCTCTGTGAGGAGAAGAAGAGCAGAGGCAGATTCAAGGAGTGTCATGGGTGATGGCGACGTTTATGAAGGTGAGCCAGAGGGAGAGGCAGGACGGGACTAGGAATGTGAGTGTTTAGGTAGACTGTCCATCCTGGATTAATTTATTTCCTCATTCCAGTAACAGAATAATCCACCAAAGCAACTGGAGGGAGGGAGGGTTGCTGTAGCTCACGGCTGGGGGGAAGTCCCTTATCCGGCTAGAGGGGACATGGTGGCAGCGGTGAGGCTGCTCATCAAATTTCACCCATAATCAGAAGACAAAGTGATCTACACTTCTACTCTCTTCCCTTTTTCCTTTTGTTCAAGCTAGGACCCCAGTGCTTAAAACAGCACAGATCAAGGAAGGTCTTGCCACCTCAGATAATCTAGATTAAGTAGTCTAGATAATCTCTTATAGAGGTGCCCGGAGATTGGTCTCTACAGTGATAGTAAATCCTATCAACTGAACAATCAAAAATAAACCGTCACATAACTAAATGTTTTGTGAGCATGCATACAGGTGGGTCAGCCTCCATCCACCTGTTATATCAAAGTCACAGAGACCTGTGGCTTTCCAGAAAACTCTACTGCCTTCTTGCACCAATGTTTTGTATTCCTATAATGAAATGCCAGAGGCGGCTGACTCAGTAGAGAGGAGAGGTTATTCTAGCTCAGATTCCTGGCAGTTCAAGGGCATGGTGTGGATTCAGTACTGCAGTGTGAAGATCTCATGGCACACTGCAGCTGGTGGAGCCTAGATCACAAAAACCAACAAGAAGCCGAGTGAGTGAGGCAGATGGTCCTGAGCTCACTTCCTTTTGAGAATACTCCACAGTAACCCAAAGATCTGCTGCTAGCCCCTCCCGCCATCTTACAATGCCTTCTGTCTTTCCCTTGGCCCCCTGGAAACCAAGCCTCTAGTCACCAGGGACTCTTGGGAGATACCCACAACTGAGTGGTTAGGAATTGTTCAGATAATTGAGAAAAGGGAAACCCAGGGAAAACCGCATCAAAAACTTTTCCTAGAAGGATAAGCAAGGCGAGGGGGGGCGGGGGAAAAGGCTAAGGGAGAAAATAAGCAAGTTTTAGAGCTATCTAGGAAGACCAGGGTAGCTCAAGAAGAGAGGGGCATGCCAGGGCAAGCTCATTATGAAGCAACTGTGAGTTCAGGTGCTTTCCCCAAAGGACTATTCTAAATCATGCCCTTGACTGTCTGTGGCCTTAACTAGAAACTAGGCCATTGCAGATGTAACCAGATGTACTGGAGGCCATGATGAGCCTATCTAATGACTCATGCTCTTATAAGAAGTTGGACACAGCTACATACACAGAGGCTGGGGCTGGGGCTCGGTGGAAAGGTGATATGCATATATGCATGTTTATTATATATATTGTGCAACATATATATTTATATTTAAAATGTATTATTTTATATAGGCGTGGTGTGGATTCAATTTTGGCAAAGACCTCATGGCAAGCTGCAGCTGGTGGAGCCTAAATTACAGAGGGCTACAAGAAGCCAAGTGAGTAAGCCAGATGGTTCTGAGCTCAAATAATATATTTGAGCCACCTAGTTTGGGCTCATTTATTATCATAGCCCCAAGAAACTAATCCAGGAAGGTAATATGTTCACAGATTCTGCAACAAGGAAGTCACAAGAGGCCCTGTTGAAAGGAGCAAATGGTGCCCCAGGCGGGAGAGGGCTAAAGAGGAGAAGGAGCTCGAGTTCAGGCACTCTCTCAAGCAAGAGAAGATCCAGAGTTATGCCAAGTAGGTGTGGTTGATTTTAAAAAGCTAATTAACACGTTCATCTCCTCGTGTGCTTATGGCTTCTTGTGTGTGGCTGCCGAGAATGCTGAGGTCAGTTCCTTTAACAAATTTAGAATTCATTGTGCAGTTTCATTAGGCAGCCACCATGCTGGGCATGCTCCAGGAGCCATTTGTCATGTTTGACTGAAATGTTGAACCTACTGATCATGTTTTCCCATCCCTGTCCCCTCCTTCGCCTCCCCTAGACTCTAGGAACTACTCTTCCACTCTCTGCTTCTCTGAGTTCAACTTTCTCCCATGACACATCTAAGTGAGATCACTCACTTGCTTTTCTGGGCTGGCTTATCTCACTCAGCATGAGCCAATCTCCAGGTCCATCTGTGTTGTTTGAAATGTCAGAATCCCTTCTTTTAAAAACCCAAACGACGACGGGGCTAGCGAGATGGCTCAGCGGGTAAGCTCTTCCGAAGGTCTTCAGTTCAGATCCCAACAACCACATGGTGGCTCACAACCACCCGTAATGAGATCGGACGCCCTCTTCTGGTGTGTCTGAAGACAGCTACAGTGAATTACACCAGAGCAAGCAGAGAACAAGCGGGCCGGAGTGAGCGAGTGAGCCGGAAAGCAGCCACACACATGATGGCTCACAGCCATCTGTACAGCTACGGTGTACTCATACACATAAATAAATAAAAACCCAAATGATGTTCTATAGCTACATGTAAGCATACACACAGCTCACATACACATGTACACAGTATTGTATTCATTCATTTATCGGTCCATAGATGTTGAGTTAGTTATTTCTTTCCTATTGTTGTGATAAAATAACTCTGGCGGAAAGCAACTCAAGGACTAAAAGGTTTATTTTGGCTCACAGCTGAGGTACAGTTCATCATGGCAGGGCAGCATGGCTGCAGGAGCCTGAAGCAGCTGATCAGGAAGCAGAGAGCAATGGACGCTCCCCATCTCAACCCCAGCCCATAGAATGCTGCTATTCATAAGTCTCTTCCCACCTCAGTTAACCTCATCTACATAATCCCTCCCAGACAGTCCCAGGCTGGTCTCCTAGGTGAATCTAGAACCTGTCAAGTTGATGACCACAGACATATGGGTTAATTCCAACTTGGCTATATCAGATATTGTCACACAGGAGCACAGATATCTTTTGCGTAGTGATCTCATTTCTCTTGAATGTATGTCCAGGAATAGGGGATTTCTGGATCACACAGTAGTTCCATTTTGATTTTTTGGATGATTCCCCATTCATTCAGAAATCACAAGTTTGGGAGGCAGAAGCAGGCAGATTTCTGAGTTCAAGGCCAGCCTGGTCTACAGAGTGAGTTGCAGGACAACCAGGGCTACACAGAGAAACTCTGTCTTGAAAAACCAAAAAAAAAAAAGAAAAGAAAAGAAAAGAAATCACAAGTTTAACATATTTTTTTCTCAACTACTTATTTCACTTAGACATTTTATTTTAGGTAGAAAGATAAGAAAATATCTGGTTTCTTGCCTGAGTTTCGGAAATTCACCTTGTTTGGCGCCCCATCCCCTACCACAGGAAACTGGAGTTGTGTTGGTTAGTTTTAACTGCCAATTTGCCTGAGGCTAGAACTAACCTGGAAGAGTCTTTTTTTTTTACACTTTTTTTGAAGATTTATTTATTATTATATGTAAGTAAGTATTTATTATTATATGTAAGTACACTGTAGCTGTCTTCAGACACACCAGAAGAGGGTGTCAGATCTCATTATGGATGGTTGTGAGCCATCATGTGGTTGCTGGGATTTGAACTCAGGCCCTTCGGAAGAGCAGTCAGTGCTCTTAACTACTGAGCCATCTCACCAGCCCAAACTGGAAGAGTCTTAATAAGGAATTATCTAAATCAAGTTGGCCTGTGAGCTAGTCCATAGGAAATTGTCTTGACTGTTGATTGATGTAGAACCATACCACAGTGGGCAACACTATCCCCTAAATAAGATTTCTGAACAGCAGAAGACAAGAGGAAGCCAGCTGAGACCAGCAAGCTCTTGACTGTGGATTGGGATGACAAACTGCTCAAGTCCCAGATTTGATTTCCCTGAAATAATAGAATATATTTTGGAATTAGGCCAAATAAATCCTTTTGGGTGGGGAGGGAATCAGGTTATTTGTCATAGCAATAGAAATGAAACTAGGACAGGAATCAAGAAACTTTCTGTCCCAGAGTTAGGTTGAGGCTAAATATTTGCAAGACATTTTACCTTCTGTAAGGAACAGCTCAGAATATCTCTGTGTCAGTTGATACATCAATTGATTGACGACATACATGACTGATGACAATTCTAAGGCCCTTACCCGCACCTCACATGATGCTTCACCCCGAAGTGATCAATATTCTCGAGAGAGCCTTCACCTACAAGCTTGTGCCCTCCACAGGAGCTGTTGTAACCTACTCAGGAGTGGTGGGAAACAGTTGTCTTTATTCCTATGCACACTGGATTTGATACACAGACGGGACACCAGTGAGTGTATTTTCAGCACTAGAAAGATAAAAGAAATAAAACCAGGAGTTTAAAGCTATCCTTAACAACATAGCAAGTTTTGAGGTGGACCTAGGCTGCACAAGACATAATTGCAAAGCAAAAATAAAAAGAGTAACAAAAAATAACAAAAGCCCTAAACACATGGTTAGTTCATTTCCTACCTGTAACAGGCTCAGGCACAGTGGGAGGCAGGCTCCTGTCCCTTCCTGTCTGTGTGTACTGTGTAGACTAGGCCATGCCTTAGGCTCTAATTGATGAACATTTTAATACCCAAGTCTTACAGTGAGCACATTCAGGAGGGTGAATCCACTACCAGTAAATTGTGTAATGCACATGCTATAAACTATGTTTGGATGGATCTGTTTTGTACGGCGACTGGAGGGACGCCTTCTGTTAGGATAGGCAGATCAGAACCAGTGCTTTTTCGACGTAATTCACACACACTGGAAGCATACAGACCCGCAGATGCAAAGGAAGCTATGTGCCTCCATTTTGCAGATGAAGTACCTCTTTCCAGTTATCCTGGAGGTTGGCCTGAACAGAACCTGATGCTAATGCGCCTGTCTCATCATGACCATCTCTCTTTTTTAATCTAGGTTACCTCTCTTACAGTTAACCTGGGAGACCCAATTTCCCGACAAGGCAACACAGGACAAGGTATTCCCATGAAAACAGGGTTTTTATGGGGCTCCTTCTATTGGACTTACGGACTCTTGCTCTCAGGGGAAGTCCTGAGTCTGACTTCAAACATGCCCTGGCCTTGGAGTCCTCGTTTATACAAATGGGGCTGTAGAAGGTTCTGAGGGGCGGGAGGAGGTTTCTTGAGCTCTGGATTCTGTGCTATGGATGTTTTGGCTCTGCTCTTCACTCCATCTTAATTATTTATTCATTATTCCCTTTGTAAATAACTCAAGAAAGAGCCAAGGTGTGTGTGAAAATGGTTAGGACTCCACTTCTTTACCGCGCTCTCCCAGCTAGCTTTAACTGTCAGCTCCATGCAGCCTAGAATCATCTGAGAAGGGAATCTCCATTGGCGGATTCCCCAGATCAGGCTGACCTGTGGGCATGTCTGTGAGAGAATTGTCTTGATCGTTAATTGATGCAGGAGGGCCCAGCCTACTGTAGTTGGCACCAATCCCTAGGCAGATGATCCATGGCATAAGAAATACCTTTCTTATTAGGGAAACATGAACCTGGGAGACAGTCAGCTACCTAGCAGGCCTGCTTTTAAATTCTTTGAGTTTTTGCCCAACTCAAAACTTCTCTCAGTGATGGGCTGTGATCTGGAAATGCAAGGCAAATAAATTCTTTCTTCTCTGACCTGCTTTTGGTCAGAGCATGCTTTAGCACAGCATAGCTCAGGACTGAAGATAGAACTCATGGTGAAGTGTACTGCAGGTGGAAACAGATCAAATGTCCAAGGGGAAGGAGGGGCTAAGGAAATTATGGCAAATCAGTTATCTCAGTCACATATTATTCAGAAAGCAAGGGGGATGTTTGTGAAGACTCTCTAGCAAATTTGAAACAGTTTTCTTAATGAAAAAGACAGAAGATAAAGGATCTTTTTGTTGTGATCATATCAATCCAGAAAATATACAGGAACATGTACAAATCTAGAATGGCTGTCTAAAATGCAAACAGTTGATACAAAAACACATGGGGATTTTCTTCCTTCTGGAGACAAGAATTCAGTAGGTCCAGGTTTCTCACTGGGCACCTTATCTTGATTATCCAAGGTAGGCTAGTGTCTTTGGGGGCTGTAAATGTCACAAAAGAGCAGGGGACAGTTGACTCTCTAGTAGGTTAAGCCTGAAGCCTCCTCCTCTGTTTATAGTTCTATGGACAGGCAGATGAGAGAGGGAATATGAATGTGCCTGACTACACTGGACTTTGTTTTCCCGCCCCCTCCCCCTCCCCCTGTTCTTCCTCCTCTCCATCTTTCTCTGTCTCCTCTCTCTTCTTCCTTTCATCTCCTTCCTCTTTCTTGTCCTTCCCTTTTCCTCAGCCTTCATTATTTGCATTTGCCTCAATATTACTTTCCCATAAAGAAAAAATACACATGCAATGAAATTCAGAGTGCAATATAGTTCTTGATTTCAGCAAATGTGCACAACATTGTGATCAGCCCTCTAGTCAAGATAATCAAGACACAGAGTGTTTCTGTAACTCCAGAAAGCTCTTCTTGTCTCTTTTCTGGTCAATCACCTGGTCCCAGGCAACACCTATGGTGGATTCTACCAATACAGATTAGTTTTATCCACTCCTTAGAGTATCATATAAAGAGAATCGCAGAGATAAGCACTGGGCTTTTCTGTTTGTTTGTTTGTTTGCTTGTTTTTAAAATGGTTTATCAGTTTAGCACAGGTTAGTCTTGAACTTTTGACCCTCCTGCCTCTGTCTGAAGCAGAGGGACAACTAGCATGCTCCACCATGCCTGACTTCAGATATGATATATTTTTGGATGGGATTTGTTAGCTCACTATAGTTGTTTTGGGGTCACCTGTGCTATTGTAGGACACTAGTAGCTTAATGCTTTTTACTCCAAGGTTGCACACTCCTGAGGTCAGCTCCTGACTCCAAAGACGTCCAGGATTTAAGCCCAGGGGTCTACGGATGTGCTTTAGTGAGGAGCTTTGCAAGAGTGGCCGAATTAAGGAGCCTGGGAGGGGAAAGTTGGCTCAGCTTATCCACATGGATTTTAAGCACAGTCCCAGGTACAAGTGGCGGAGGGAAGC
>NW_022196894.1:89770799-89774326 GCF_008632895.1 Mastomys coucha
CTCAGAAATCCACCTGCCTCTGCCTCCCAAGTGCTGGGATTAAAGGAGTGCGCCACCACTGCCCGGCTGATAAAAAGATCTTTATTCGTTTGGACAGGGTGGTGACAGGGTGGCTTTAAACTCTGTATAGCTGAGGGTGACCTGGAACTTCTGGTCCTCCTGCCTGCCTCACCATGAGGCTGGAGTGATGGGCATGCACCGTGATGCGTAGTTCATGTAGAGATTGACCCCAGGTCTTCATGCATGCCAGACAAGCACTGCACCAACTGAGTCCCATCTCCAGCCCTGCCAAGGAGATGGACATGGCTCCTTTTGTGGGTACACTTTCGTTTCTCTTAGGTACCTAGGAATGGAATTGTTAGCACACAGTCCAGTTTCCTCAACTGGCTGTATAATTTAACACCCAAACTACGCGAGACCTGACCCTCTCTTTTTTTAAAAAAAAGGAAGACGAAGGCTGGGGTCATTCACCTGAGATAGTAAGGATTGGTGGGAATCAATTCCTTGCCCCTTCTAGATGACTCTAGAGACTGATTGTACTTTCAGAGTCCTCAGCATGAACTCCAGTACATGCTCATGCCTGAATGCATTTCTCTTTTTCTTTAAAAATGTTCTCCCCCCACCCCCTGCCATTCTTTCTCTTCCCTCTAGTCCTCTGTTCTTCACTAGTACACCCTGTGCTCTGTGGGCGGGCACTACGGCCTCTGTGAACCGGACAACCCAGGGGCCAGGAGACAGAGAGTCTAGACCTCAGGGTCCTCACAGGGACACGGGAGAACGGGAATGCCACAAGTGGAGTGCCTTTCCCTGGGGAGCAGTCAACCATGGTATTCTGCAGTAAATGGAATTTTCTTGTCCCTCTAAGTAGAAAAGCACCTGTGGCTCAGATGCCTCCCACCACAGTAGCTTGATAAAACACTTGGAGGAAAGGAAGCAGGGGGAAGGGGGTCCCAGGAGCCCATGTTTCTTGGGGGAACAGGGAGCTGTTTTGTTAATCTTGCTCTTGTGTGCACACATACACTTGGAGGTCAGCATTAGGGCCTTCTGCCCTTGCTTTCCACCTTAATTTCTGAGACAGGTTCTCTTTCTGACCTGGTGGCTGGTGCAGCTAGACTGGCTGACCGGAAAGCCTAGTCTCTCTACCTTCCCAGCCCTGAAACTACAGGCATGAAACTCAGTGTGCCCACTGAGCTTGACACTAAATATTTTTACTTATTTATTTTTGTGTATGTGTGTGTGCTTGAGTATATGTGCACACACCATGCAAAATGGAAACTCCTGGTTTCTCTGGAAAGTCAGCTATGTCAAATGATGGTTTGCTGGGGCACACAGGTGAAAGAAAGGCTTGTTGTCCTGAAGCAGACACAGGTGAAAGGATGTTTTGTCAGAGCAATCATGTAGAAGGATCTGTGATGAAGGAGTGTAGACGTGGGCCGGCGGGAGACGAGCACTGTGCCTTGGTTTGCTTTGCTACTCTTTGCTAACAGCACAGATTGTTGTAGTGTGTGTATTGGTTCACCTTACATAGCATTGTTGAGCTAAACTTGTGGTAACGCTGCCATTGAGAGAAACTCGTCCAAGAACTGCTTGTGAGGTTCCTGAAGCACCGTGCTGCTTCTGCAGCCTCACCTCAGGCCGACTGCGGAGCCTGTCGGTTTCTTCATGATTGAATTACAGCTGCCTGGTGTCTGCCTGCCCATTGGACTGGTCTGCAGCTGCTAAGACATGCCTGGTGTCTGCCTGCCTAGAGGACTGGACTGCAGCTGCTGAGTCCTATTTGGTGTTTGCTACAGGACTGAACTGCTGCCAAAGAAGATTGAGCTCACCTTCAAAGCACTATTGCTAAACAGGTCCACTTCTATATCCTAGTAACTTTTCTTTTCTACTACCTCTGCTGGGTGGTGGGCTAGAGGAGAGGTTGAACCCTTATTAAAAGTTGGTTGCAAAAATTTTATACCTACAACCATGTGTGTGCAGGAGCCAGAGAAAGTCAGAAGAGGGCATCAGAGCCTCGAGAGCAGGAGTCGCAGGCAGCTGTGAGCTCCCACGTGGGCTCTGGACCCACCCAGGGTCCATGCAAGATCAACAGCCCCAAGAACAGCATTAATAAAAAGTTCTAGGGATCAAATGCAGATCCCCATGAACAGCAAACCCTTTACAAACGGAGCCATCTCCCTAGTCCCAATTAATTTGGCTTTTTTTTTTTTTTTGACCCAAAGAAAACTGGCCACTGGCCCCTACCAATTAATTTTTATCCTAAAATTCCAGAGTTTTTCAGGATTAAGAAGAAGGACAAAGAGGTGGTTATTCCCCATGCAGTCAGTTTTGGCTTACGAAATGGGATCTGGGATTTGAGGATCAGGTGGCTTAATCTACGACTCTTATTTGGGCCATGGTTCCTTAATCCAGAATGGGTGCCCTCTTCTGACTTCTGTGGCCAACAGGCACACAGGTGGTGCACAAACATGCACGAAAACAAAGTACCACCTGTGAGATTATGAAAATCTCTCCTATCTCTTGCCATTCATGGAACCTGTATAGAAATACCTTAAACATCAAATAAACTCCCAAGTGGACCTACTGACACAAGAACCTGCTGCAGTCTAGTATCTCCTGTAGGATGTCCATGTGGGCTGCTGGACATGCTCAGAGCACTGAGAACTCCAGATTCCAGCTCCCACTGTGATCCTTAGAGCCAAGGAGAGCTGGCCTTTGACACACCGGCTGTCCCCATCTCTTTATGAAGTCCTAGCTTGACAACAGCTGTTGGCAGCGGCCATCCAGGCTCCCCTGGTGGCCTGCATGGATATTGGCCTGAAATCCCTCTTGCCATGCAGTGTGTCTTCCTTCTTGCCCTGTACTCAGGGTTGTTCTGGAATGCGAGCTCACATGTGGATGGGCTCATGCTGGTACTCTTGAATTCTTAGGACAAGTTCTCCAAGGTGTAGGGTTCTCATGGGAGGGCCAGTGTATTGCCAGACAAAGGTAGCTTGAACAAGCCCCCAGTGTATGCCAAGAAAGAAGTGGAGAGCGTGTGGAGGTGGGGACTTGGCATGAAGGTGCCACCCCAGGGTATAGGTGATCCTTCTCTTTGATTATCCTCCTGTATTGGCTTCATACCAGTGCCAGCCATTTGTGGTGCCAAGCACCATGACACATGCTTGTGCCTTCATCATGTCTTTGTCTTCTCACGGTACCTGAAAGGGAATTGGCGGAAGGGCAGCTTCTTCCAGGAGCCACATTTCCCCTTCCCAAGGTGAGTGTTGGGGTGTGAGTGCAAGGAGGCTTATGGGCATGCAGCTAGGCTCTGCCTGGGCCAGCTGGCACAGAAGCCAACAAACACCCTGTGGAAGCTGCAGTGCACCAGAGCATTGAAAAACAACAACAACAACAAAAAAAACCAAAACCCAAACCCAAACCCAAACCCAAAACAAACAAGAACAGGGCATTTGGAAGGAGACAAGGGCAAAATGGAGCATCTTCCCTTCTGGGACCCGCCTCCCTCATCTGGAAGGTGGAGCATCTTC
>NW_022196894.1:89775000-89777699 GCF_008632895.1 Mastomys coucha
CCCGCCTCCCTCATCTGGAAGGTGGAGTATCTTCCCTTCTGGGACCCGCCTCCCTCATCTGGAAGGTGAAGGTGCTGCTCAGTACTTTCCAGGGCACTGATGCAGGTCCTTGGAGAGGAGGTATCTTGTTCACTGTCAAGGACTCTTTAAGGGAGCCATGAAGGGGTGCTGCTTACTGGCTTGCTCTCCATGGCTTATTCAGCTTCTACAACCCAGGATTACCTGCCCAGAGTGTCCATCCACAGTGGGCTGTGCCCTCACAGATCAGTCTGAACCAAGAATGTGCCCCAGGCTTGCCTATAGGCCAGTCTGTTGGAGGCATTCTCTCAGCTGAGATTCACACTTTTCAGATGATTCTGGCTTGTGTCAAGTTGACAAAAATCTTACCAGCATGTAATCAGTAGGGAAAGTGTACCCAGTAAAAGGGTATACATAGCTGGAAAGTTATACCCAGAGGAATGTTAGTACCCTGGAAAGAGAATGGTACCCAGGGGAGATTGATACTCAGGAAAAGAGATGGTACCCACTGGGGAGGTTGGTACCCGGGGAAAGAGATGGTACCCACTGGGGAGGTTGGCACCCGGGGAAAGAGATGGTACCCACTGGGGAGGTTGGCACCCGGGGAAAGAGATGGTACCCACTGGGGAGGTTGGCACCCAGGGAAAGAGATGGTACCCACTGGGGAGGTTGGCACCCGGGGAAAGAGATGGCACCCACTGGGTAGGTTGGCACCCGGGGAAAGAGATGGTACCCACTGGGGAGGTTGGCACCCAGGGAAAGAGATGGTACCCACTGGGTAGGTCTATGGGCCTTGGAGGGCTCATCACTTGACTTGGGTTATTAAGGCCTAACAGGAGAAATCTAACAAGAAAGAGATAGAGTGTGTGGTTTTTCACGTTTAAATAAAAAAGCAGCAGCAGCCCCAAGCCTTCAGTCCCCTGCCCACAGTTAGGAGTTTTAGAGCATCCATTTGTCCACACTGGCTTTTGATTTCTGCCAAAGAACACTAGTTAAAATTCAAGACAACATTGCTGGATCAAACTGTTCTCATATTTCTCCATTGGAAACACCTATAATTCCTCAAGACAATGTTTCAATTTACCACATGTCCAGTCACATGCTGCAGTGTAACAAAACCCCTGCATCCTCTTCCGGCCTCCCACTCCCAGTGTTTGGAAGATCAGAGGACACACAGGGACTTTCAATCAGGGAAGACAGCCCTTCTGTTTCCTGCACCTCTGTCTGTGCTGGCGTGAGAGCCATGGCCAGCCTCAGGGACTGGCCACTTGGGAGGCATCATGAGAAAGAAGCACTGGAGTTACGGTAGAATAAATATCTGGTGGATTTCTTCCCCAGTGGACACAGCCCATGGCCAGGAAGCCAGTTTGGACCTGGATCTCTTCATTCTCCCATTGAGCTTTACTGACCCATTCTTGACCTGCTGTGTGCCCAAATGTGTGTCTGTAGTCAGGGCCACTCTTTGGAAGGTGCATTTCAACCTGTTGAGCTTGTCTTCTGCTGTACTGTCATCTGGGTTGCCAAAGAGCTGGTAAACAGACACTTCCCAGGGGCTATTTTCACACTTACTGTTAAGGAGTTGTGGTTTATGTTTGTGGGGTAATATAGCCCTCTTCCCTGTGGTGGTGTGCACCATGGCCTCCTCGTCTGCCCTGTGGCGGTGTGTGCCATACCTTCCTCTGGCTTCTGCTGGTTCTCTCAGGATGAGGGCATCCTTAACTACTGGGTCTGAGTGACTGAGAAAACCAGACCTAGGGAAAACATCCATTGGAATGACACCAAGATCAGAGGAGTAGCCCTCTCAGTCCCCAAACAATTCAACTCAGTTAAGTCAACAGATGCATGGCTCTAACAAAAGACGAAGCTGTAAAATAAGAGAGAGGTGTCTGGCCTGTATCCCTTCCACACAGTAGCTTCATTCTCTTTAAGATGAGAAACGCCTGGGGTGCCTGTCTATTTGTAGAGTCTAAGGATATACTGGAGGCCAATTGAGAAAGGTTGCTATAACAAGAACACCTGAGGCTGGGATGTGCACAAAGAAAATAGGTTTATTTGGTTTAGAGCTTTGGAGGTTCAAAGTCCAAAATTGGGTGTCTGTGGGGGAATAGCTTAGTGGAAGAGCTTTGGCAGCAAAGTGGAGTGTCTTTGTGTGCTCAACCTTGAGTGAGGGTCTCTTGGCAGACAGAATCATGGTAAAAGTTCAGGAGAGATCACATAGCAAGATATGGGGAGCAGAGATTTAGCTCAGGCCTTGGATTTACTGCACAAGGGCTTTAATTATTCAGTGTTATTTTCTTAAAGGCGTCTAAAGGAGAACCCGGAGGAGTAAAGAGCATGCTCAGTGAGTAAAGAGCACGAGGTTCTGAGTTCAGTTCCCTGTACACACACACAGGAAGGTCCTGAGTTCAAATCCCTGTACACACACACAGGAAGGTTCTGAGTTCAGTTCCCTGTACCCACACACAGGAAGGTTCTGAGTTCAGTTCCCTGTACACACACACAGGAAGGTCCTGAGTTCAGTTCCCTGTACCCACACACAGGAAGGTCCTGAGTTCAGTTCCCCGTACACACAGGAAGGTCCTGAGTTCAGTTCCCCGTACACACAGGAAGATCCTGAGTTCAGTTCCCTGTACCCACACACAGGAAGGTTCTGAGTTCAGTTCCCTGTACACACACACAGG
>NW_022196894.1:89778178-89779714 GCF_008632895.1 Mastomys coucha
AAGGTCCTGAGTTCAGTTCCCTGTACCCACACACAGGAAGGTCCTGAGTTCAGTTCCCCGTACACACACAAAGGAACAGTGAAGCATAGCAATGCTCACTTGTGATTCCAGTGCTTGGGAGGCAGAGCAGGGGATCCCTGTAGCTCTCTGGATAGCCATTCTGCCCTACTTGGTATTTCAAAGAAGGTGACGGTGTTCCTGGGGATGACACTTGAGGCTGCACTCCAACTTCTTAATGTCTATGTGTGTACAGACCAACACTTGCACATACATTAAAAATAAACTTTAAAGAAACCATACCTAAGAAATGAATAAATAGGGAGCTGGTGAGATGACTCAGCAGGTAAGAGCACATTGACTTCTCTTTGGAAGGTCCTGAGTTCAAATCCCAGCAACCACATGGTGGCTCACAACCACCCATGATGAGATCTGACACCCTCTTCTGATGGGTATGAAGACAGCTACAGTGTATTTATGTATAATAATAAATAAGTCTTTGGGCCAGAAGTGAGCAGGGACTGAGTGAGCAGAGTTGACCAGAGCGAGAAGAGTTAACTAGAGCAAGCGGGACTGACCAGAGTGAGCAGGGCAGGAGTGAGTGGGGCTGACCAGAGTGAACGGGGTTAACCTGAGCGAGCAGAGGTCCTAAAATTCAATTCTCAACAACTACATGAAAGCTCACAACCATCTGTACAGCTACAGTGAACGTACATACATAAAATAAATAAATAAATCTTAAAAAAATTAATAAATAGAATGAAGAAACCTTGTATGTAGAAAATTCTTAGGCACCCACAATATATATACATATATGTATGTATGTATCTATATCTTTATCTATCTATCTATCTATCTATCTATCTATCTATCTATCTATCTCTCTCTCTATCTATCTATCTTGTCAGTTGCTTTGCAAATGCTGGTGATGAGCAATGCCAACATGAAATCAAGAAAAATGATTCATTTGCAATGGCTCCCTCGACCATCTGAGGGATGTATTCAACAAAAGGAGTGGAAGGCTGTCTTGCTGAGAACACGAAATAAAAGGAGCCTGACCCAAAACGGAGAGCCAGCTGTGTCAGAGGCCTGGAAGGTGATAGCTCTCTTACACTGATGTTCAGTTCCAACAGAATCCCTGTGGAAGGGGATCCAGACGCCCTTTTGGGTTTTACAGAAATTGACAAGGTGGTCTTAGAGCTACTATGGAAGCACAAGGGATCCACCCTAGCTAAAGTAACCCTGCAAAAAAAAAAAAAAAAAGCTAGCAGGCTCCCACATAATCACACGGAGTCACAGACAGTTGTGAGCCACCTGATGTGGGTGCTGGGAACTGAACTCTGGTCTCCTGGAAGAGTGGTAGGTGCTGTCAACTGCTGAGCCATCTTTCCATTTTTAAAATTAGCTTACAAGGTGAGTTGTTCATGTGAGCTTTCACACATAGTTCATTTCTGTTGGTTCTCCCTGCCCCCTGCAGCTCCCTGCCCCCTGCAGCTCCCTGCCCCCTCCATCTCCCTGCCCCCTTCATCTCCCTGCCCC
>NW_022196894.1:89781424-89788998 GCF_008632895.1 Mastomys coucha
CCTCCTCCATCTCCCTGCCCTACCTTTCTACTGTTCCCTTTTGTTCCCAGCATTCCCCTCTTCTACTTCATTCTATTGTTTTCCTGGCTCCCTTCAGCTTCTTTATCTGCATAGTGCAGCTAACTGTATCTAACCTTGGCGGTTATCAGGAAGTTTAAATAAGATACAATGTATTGTTTGAAATATTGCTTCTATCAGAGTAAGCCCTGACATGTTGGCCATTATTACTGCTGTTATATAGACTTTTGATGTTTTCATTCTGATTCTGTTTTTCACCTGGTTAGAGTCTAACCTGGGGCGAGAGTCTCAGAAAGTGCAGAGGAGTCAGAAACCCCGTCTTCCTTCCCACGGCTGCTGGTTTTACCTTTGGTAATCATGTTTGGTCCCTGGTGAATATTCGGAGCATGTTGGTTATTATTCTTAGACTATGCCAAAGTTTCCCTTTCTTGTCATTTTAATTCAGGCTCATTTTCTTTGGATTAATCTTGAAATAACCTCTTTAGGAAGAACTTAGGTTGTATGTGATCTGCTTCTTTGCCCAACCAAACCTGTTTCTCTTTTGTAACCACACCTAACTCACAGTTTGGCTAGGAACAGAGCTCCAGGATCTCTTCGGAACAATGTTTCACCCTTCCAGTTTGATGAATATTTCATGGCCATCCTCAACACAAAGTCTTTATTCTGCAAGTGGGAAGGATTCTCTCCAGCCTTAGTGCCAGCAGTTCCACTTTAACATGCTCTGGGGACTGTCTTTGGTATTGCTGCCCCCTCTGGGGGGCCCTTTGATGCTAATATCCAAGTGTTCTTCAGTACAGGTGAATCATATTATCTACTGGCGTATGCCTTTCCCTCTAGTTATGGTCTACTGTAACTCAGACGAGTGGCTCACTTACAGATCTCTCTTCATATTTTGCTTTTAAGATGTCTATGCCTGGGCTGGTGAGATGGCTCAGCAGGTAAGAGCACCGACTGCTCTTCCGATGAGTTCGGATCCCAGCAACCACATGGTGGCTCACAACCATCCGTAATGAGATCAGGCGCCCTCTTCTGGTGCATCTGAAGACAGCTGCAGTAAATTACGCTGGAGTGAGCAGGGCCAGCAGAGGTCCTGAGATCAACAGCAGCCACACACATGATAGCTCACGGCCATCTATACAGCTACAGTGTACTCATATACATAAAATAAATAAAAAATAAATCTTTAAAAAAAAAAAAGATGTCTATGCCTTTGGTTTTCATTTTAGAGATTTTGGCTTTGTTCGTTACTTATACACCAAGTTTCCGAGTTACTCATTGGATTTCACAGCTCCTGTTGAGAAGTTATCATGTACTTTAAAAAAAAGTGCAAGGTACTGTCATCATCATGTTCATAATTTGCTTTGGGTATAAAATCTCCCCCTAGATGGAGGAGGATGAAAACTAGAATGTTTGGAAATTCCCCCATGACTTTAGTTTTCTTCAAGTCTTTACGTATTAGTATCCCTCCCTCCCAACTCTTCTCATGGGCTTGCCTGCCAGTCCTATTACCATGTGCTCCTTGGGATAGATAGGTCGCTTGGGGTTGCCTTTTAACTTACTCCGAATCGTCTGTCACTTGTGATAAAGCATGGTGAGCTGTCACATCCCAGTGAGAAGCAATCTTCAAGCACATTTCCGTTCCATTGTGCTTATTTTTAAGTGGATTTTGACCTCACAGTTTCACTTTGACCATGTAAACACATTAAATACACACCCTTATTTTTACAACAGAGGAGACCACAGTGGAACTGGCTGAGGTGAAAGGTGACATTTTAAGGAGGTTTTACCTGTGAGTATTTAGGTGTGCCCTTAGAGCTGCTCTGAGCACGCTTGTGCATTATTTCATATTAACTGCTGTTGCCACTGTCCAGGTCTTGTTAGGCAGCCATATTGTTGAGATTTCCTGGGCATAGCTTCCTGGTCATATCTAGAAGACACAACCTCACAGTAGATCACAGTAGACTCCCTGGTCCTCTAGCGTGTTACACAGTCTTTCTTCCTTCCTTTCTTTTTCTTTCTTTCTTTCTTTTCTTTTTTTTTTTTTTTTTTTTGGTTTTTCGAGACAGAGTTTCTCTGTGTAGCCCTGGCTGTCCTGGAACTCACTCTGTAGACCAGGCTGGCCTTGAACTCAGAAATCCCCCTGCCTCTGCCTCCCAAGTGCTGGGATTAAAAGGTGTGTGCCACCACCGCCCGGCAACTAGCTCCTTAATTAGACATCTACCAGTAGTTGGCAGATGCATACAAACAATACCAAATGGATGCATTTATTCATATATATTCATATATACATATATATAATACACATATTATATATATAAAACAATAATAATTTAAAAGAGGCCATGAACTTGAGAGGAAGGGAGCATAAGAAGAACTGGAGGCCGGGGAGGTGGTGGCTCACACCTTTAACCCCAGCACTTGGGAGGCAGAGGCAGGCGGATTTCTGAGTTCGAGGCCAGCCTGGTCTACAGAGTGAGTTCCCGGACAGCCAGGGCTACGCAGAGAAACCCTGTCTCGAAAAACCAAAAAAAAAAAAAAAAAAAAAAAAAAAAAAAAAAAAAAAAAGAAGAACTGGAAGGTAAAAGTTTTATAATTATATTTTAATTAAAATTAAAATAAATTAATAAGTCTTTTTCTTACATTCTCACATATGGCATTTCAGTAACAGTGAGTTTACACCTCCCATACCATTAATCCTTATCTGACTGTTGACTCTTTTTTCACTTGAGTATTTGTCTTCATCTAAGCACAAGTCTGCTTTGTCTTTAATCCTAGAGAACACAGTTTGGGGAGGGAGCCACAAAGCAACAAAAGACAGTGGAGGAAAGTAGATTGCCTGAAAACTGGTAGAGCCCTCAGAATGCTATTTACCACTTTAACCATAGCTTTGAGCATGTCAGCAGGGGGGCCTTCTGGAATTATTTACAGAACCCTGGAAGAGTGACCTTGCTCTAACACAGTCATAGAAGGAAGAATGCTCTAAAGCCTTCCGTAGAAAGCATGAGTAGGGGTCCGGAAGGGGGCACACACTCGCAAAGAGTGTCACCACGCTGTGTAGTAAATACAATTCCAGAAGTAAACGCAGGTGGCTGTGCCACAGAGGAAGGGGGGGCGGGGATTCAAAGAGGCGGAGGAAGGGTGTTAGGAGCTGGTGACAAAGCCGTGGAGCTGAAAACAAACAGCACCGTTAGAACACAGCAGTATACACAAGAGGGAAGAAGCAACCGGGCAACGGGACACGGAGCCACGGAGGAGCTGTGCTCATATGACCTCAAGTATCATTGACCAGTTCCCGTGTTGGCTCCATCCTCACTGTAAACATGTGCTGCATGCGTGAATACCTGTGTGGATCTGGAACGCGACCCTCTAGCAACGCTTGCTCTTGGGCAACAGTTCTCTACCTGGGGGTCGCGACCCCTTTTCACTGGCGGCACCTAAGACCATCAGAAAAACCCAGATATTTACATTAGGATCGTAGCAGCAGCAAAGTTCCAGTTGTGAAGTAACAACGAAAATAATCTTATGGTTGGGGGGTCACCACAGCAGGAGAAAATGTGTTAAAGGAAGGTTGAGAACCGCTGCTCTAGGGATTTAAACAGTAAGACAATGCAATCACACGGGGCTTCTGAAGGGAGCCACAGAGAAAGAGAGGGAAGCCCCAGGTCAGAGTGGAGTGGAGCCTACAGGACCACCCAGAGGGAGGTGGCTGAGAGTAAGGGAAGGACAGAAGAGCTACTTAGTGCCTCACTAGAGAGTCCTCAAGGCCAGTTGTATACACATCTAGTATGAGGACTGTGTGCTGGGTGGTGTGGGTAGTGTCACTCATGGGCTGGAAGAAGTATGACTGGTCTAGAGGGAAGACACTATGCTCCCGGGACTGCTCAGTCTGGGCTGCATTAGGAACATCCAGATAGGAGTATCTAATGGGCAGTCAGAGTGTGCTGGAACTCAACGTGGAAGTGTGGCTTAGGAGAAGAAAGGCTCTGGACCTGGGTAGCAATGACTAGGGAGACAGAACAATACAGGGCAGGAGACTCCACCATAGGTGCTAAGCCTGCCCTGGGGACAGGTGGAAGGGATGAACTGCATTGCCACAACCTCCTGGGTAACAGTCCCTTGAACTGTTCGAGGGAGCTACACTCAGATGCAAAGGCCCCTCATTTCACCTTGTGGGGTGAAAGAGAAACAATGAGGTAGACTGTCGGAAAGATGAGACTCAGACTGGAACAAGGTGGGAAGGCCATGGGCATACCGGACACCAGCAAGGAGTGGCCGCAGAACTCCCTTCTTACCGGGTCCGTACCCAGCGCGGTGCAGGGTGCATGGCCTCCACGACCCAGAATGTGTGCTGAGCCTCTTCGTAACTTTCCATGCTGCCTCCCAGCTTCTGTGTGTATTGTGCCTCTGGGGTCCAGGCGTTCACCTGCCCTTGCCAGAAGTTCTCTACCCTGCTGGAACCTTCTGCAAGGCACCAAAGCAGCCAGCAATGTGGGGTGGTGCCACTCAGCAGGCCCCCCTCTCTGCAGGAGGGCGAGCCCACATGTAGACTTATGACTCACTCTTGGCACAGGCCCACACAGTGCAGGCATTTCCAGTCATTTCTGTTTCCTCTTCCTATATTTTCTGACCTTTCACCTAGCTCCAGAGAAACTCTACTGCTGTGTACTCTATACTGAGAAAGTTAGGGTCCTGGCTGTTCAGGCCTTAAAGCCACACCTAGTTCTTGGGCCTATTCTGATGGGCAATACACATTTTTTGGAAGACAGGGGTATCACCACAGGTCGGAAGACATTCATTAGTTATAAAAGGGAAGAGAAAAATGTATGTTCTTAAACACTCAAACTTAAGGGGAGAACTAAGTATTTTTCACAGTGGCTAAAAAAAAAAAGGTATGAAGATTAATTAGGAATATAAACATTAGGACTGGAGATGGAGTTCAGAAGGTAAGAGTGCTGGTTCCTCTTCAGGGAGTTGGAGTTCAGTTCCCAGCACCCATGGAGGGTAGCTCTCAGCCACCTGCAATTCCAGTTCCAGGGGATCTGACACCCTCTGCTGGTCTCTGAGTGCACCCACACACGTCTTACACACAGACACACACACACATGTACACACACACACATGCATAAAAATACAAATCTTTTTTTTTTCCGAGACAGGGTTTCTCTGTGTAGCTTGGCTGTCCTGGAACTCACTCTGTAGACCAGGCTGGCCTCGAACTCAGAAATCCACCTGTCTCTGCCTCCCAAGTGAAAAATACAAATCTTTAAATAAAAAAGAACATAGTCATTCCTATAATTAGATAACAAAGGAAAACATGGAATTAGAAAAAAAATATACAGTGTGATTACCATGATATAAATAAATATATCCATAGTTAAGTCTTGAAGGTCTAGAAAGCCAATACTGGCTATGCTCAGATGGTAGAATATTATTTTATTTTATTTTTTCATTTTGCTAACTTTCCATAATGCAGTTATAGTAGTCTTACAACAGGAGAATGTATATAATAAAATAACAATGAGTCCAAATGTCAAAGCCTGGTTCAACTGGCCAGGTCTTTTCTAGGATTTCCAATCTCAAGACAGGCCCTGGCCTGCCCTTAGCCTACCTCCTAGTCCCTTGAACTCAGGGTTTATCAGTCTATCTGAAGGCTTAGGGCAGGGCCACTTTGGGAACCAGGCCCTCTCCCTGGGGTGGGGCAAGGCAGGCCCCTGCTTGGGATGTTGGCTCTTAAAATCCAAGGAAACAATTAAACCAAGATTTTTATAGCTTTTTACTCAGTGAGAGAACAGGGAGGCTCCCAGTTCTCTCTGAGGAACGCTGGGGCCTGTTTCCCACAATGTGCTTCTCAGTCTAGGATAGGGATTTGGAGGGTGTGAGCATCTGTTTCTTGAGGTCACTCTGGGATCAGCAGGCCACAAAGAAGTCATGCCATGGGGACTGGAAGTTAGAGTCAGAGGGTTGATCTAATTTAGGAGATTAAGTAGAATAGACAGTCCTGGTTTTTACAACTTGGTCTATCTTCTTGACTGTTCACTGAGAACACAGGGCCATCCCTTGCACAGAGTTAGGTAGATAGTTTATAATTTCTGGAATGATCCTTTGCGTCAGAACAGAATCCTGGAGCCAGACACGTGGGTATGAGGAACAAAATCCTGGAATATCCAAAATCCCAGCCCTCATCTATCATGTTATTTTCTCAGCTAGCCCCTCACAGGGGATGGGAGGAGATAGTAAATGTGAGTACCCAACTATACCCAGGCACAGGTCCTTAGTGCCTGTCCACACCTGCTCTTAGAAAAAGATCAGACGCTGTTTATTGGAGTTAACTCTTAAGGTGGAATTCTGGCTAGCAGAGGATGCCAGCACTCAGTCCCAGCAGCCAGAACAGAGCCCCTTAAATCTCCTCTTCTGATTTCATCCCCACTCCACCCCCTAGAGTACTGCTAAGTCTTTGGAGAAAACAATGTTTTCTTCAGGCTGTATGGAAAGAGCAAGAGTCAAACAGGTGAAGCTGGACAGATGGCTCAGTCTGTAAACACGAGGATCAGAGACCCCAGAACCTATGTAAAAACTGCAGGGTGTGGTGGCACACACTTGTAATCTGAGCACTAGGGGTAAATGGAGGCAGGTGGGTCTCTGGGCTTGCTGAACAGCCAGCCTAGCCTATGCACCAACCTCAGGCCAGCGAGGGACCCTGTGTCGAAAGAAGTAGGCAGAGCCTGAAAAATGACAGCCAAAGTTGTTCTGTGACTTCCATATGCACAAACACATATGTACAGGTGTGCCAGCACATACATATATACTCAGAATCCTTTCTACACCCCTCCCCCTGAAACACACATGAGTCAAACGTGGGTGATGATCTGAATTAATTCTTTTTAAACACAGGCCCCCACAGGGTCCCTTTGTGACATAAACAAGTGTCACTAAATGCACAAAAGAGGTGTGTTTCCTTGTGCTTTTCTCACACGGTGCACAGGATTTGTTCCGAGCCTGTGTCCTGGGTGTGGTTACACATGAGGAAGCACAGAAGGACATGAAGTCACAAAAGAAACCAAACCATAAGCTCTAGTGTGCTTTGAATGCATCCTTTACAAAATTTAGATTGAGTTTTAAAGATGTGAGTAGGTCAGTAGGGACCCTCGTAGGACCAGGTGCTTTATGCTCTTCTGGTTTTTGTTGTTGTTCTTATTTGAGAGACAGGGTCTCATGTAGCCTACCCTAGCCTCGAAACTTGGACTTAACAAACATCCTCTCAATTTTACCTCATGTTTTTGTCACAGCAGTTTAAGTCTTTAAAATTTAGAGTACGCCTCTGGACAGAATACTGGGTATTACTATAACATTTCCTTCCATAGCTTTACCATTCTTTAATCAGGTTAACTTCCGTTACTCTCATTTATCCTCTCTATCTTCCAACCTATGACCCTCTGCTCTTTCCTAATAGTTCCCTTTTATAGTTTTAAAATCTAAATTCCACACCTGAGAGACAATACTGCATGTATGTTTCTTAAAGTTATGACAAGTCTCAATACCTGTGGGGGCGGGGGGGG
>NW_022196894.1:89789309-89791542 GCF_008632895.1 Mastomys coucha
GAGGTGCTGCCCTTTGAGCTGACCTGTGGGGAGGAGGTGCTGCCCTTTTGAGCTGACCTGTGTGTGTGGGTGGGAGTAGGTTCTGCCCTTTGAGCTGACCATCTTCCCTATGCTGCAGGCTACTTCCTTTTTTTTTTTTTTGGTTTTTGAGACAGGGTTTCTCTGTATAGCTCTGGCTGTCCTGGAACTCACTCTTTAGACCATGCTGGCCTCGAACTCAGAAATCTGCCTGCCTCTGCCTCCCAAGTGCTAGGATTAAAGAAAGGCGTGAGCTGCCATTGCCCGGCAATTAATTTGAATTCCAGAGGTGGGTGTGAACTTTACCCCTTTCTAAGAAATTAGAAAAGAGGAAACAGGTGTCTGTGCAGATAGACTCACCAAAGCATGATCTAAAATGACATTTATTTCTCAGAGAATACTAATGTTTTTACAGCTTGGAGGTATCATTGACTCATAATAATCAGTACAGAATTAACCAGGCACGGTGGTACATGCCTGCAATCTCAGCTACTTGGAAAGCTGAGGCAGGAGGATGGCAAATTTGAGGTTTACATGAGGTACTTAGAGAATTCAAGACTATGCCTGGTAACTAACTTAACAAGACCCCATTTCAAATAAAAACGATAAAGAGATAGCAATGAAGCCAGGGTGGAGCACTTGCCTAGCACACACAAGGCCATGGGTTCAATCCCAGTGCTGGGAACACAAACAAGCAAGCAAAGACAACTATTGGATAATGCTTGGTTTGAGTACACATTCACTAAACCACTGCTTTAACCGAGATAAACATTCCGTCCACGAGGTGTCCACAGTTTCCCTGTAATCTCTGCTTCACTTCTACTCAAGGCAACAATTGACGGTCTATGTCCCTGTCATTCCTCATTCTTTAAAATTGTATACAAATCGGTACATTAAATATGTACTTTGAAAAATTCTATTTCAGGCTGGCGAGATGGCTCAGCGGATAAGAGCACTGACTGTTGTTCTGAAGGTCCTGAGTTCAAATCCCAGCAAGCACATGGTGGCTCACAACCACCCATAATGAGATCTGATGCCCTCTTCTGGTGCGTCTGAAGACAGCTACAGTGAATTACACAGGAATGAGTGGGGCCAGAAAGGGCAGGGCTAGCAGAAGTCCTGAGTTCAATTCCCAGCAGCCACACACATGATGGCTCACAGTCATCTGTACAACTACAGTGTATTCATACACATAAAATAAATAAAAAATAAATCTTTAAAAAAAAATTCTATTTCAGGCTGGAGAGATTGTTCAGCAGTTAAGAGCACTGACTGCTCTTCCAAAAGTCCTGAGTTCAAATCACAGCAACCACATGGTGGCTTACAACTATTCATAATTAGATCTGACACCCTCTTCTGGTGTGTCTTAAGATAGCTACAATGTATTACATACAATAGTGAATGAATCTTTGGGCCTGAGTGAGCGGGGCCGGAGCAAGCAGAGGTCCTGAGTTCAATTCCTAGCAACCACATGATGGCTCATAGCTATCTGTACAGCTACAGTGTACTCATATACATAAAATTAAATAAGTAAATCTTTAAAAAAATCTATTTCTTCTAACTCAGCTTCATCAAGAGCATCAACGTTGCTAGCCATATCAATAATTCATTCCTTTGTGGTGCTGAGCAGTGTTTCATTATGTGGATATGTAATGACTGGCATAGACATTTGCCTCTTGATGGCCGTTTGAGTTGTTTCCAGTTTTACCCTTGTGAATGTTTATGTGCGTGGCTATGTACTTTTCTACTTTGTGTGGGAGTGAGAATAGAATGGCTGAGTCACATGATATCTAGAAGGACATTTGAAGAAGGTGCCAATCGAACTCACTGTGTTCACCCCCGAGTGTCTCAGGGGCTCCTCCATCTCTTCCACTTGGTCTTTTGAGTTCTTTCTTCTATTTTAATAGGCATGCAGTGACATAGCACTTCAGTGTTAAGTTGCATTTGCTTAAAAATGATAATGGTGAACATTTTTTCAAACCATTATATGGCATTGATGACTGACTCCTTTGTCTTCTTCTTGGACATTGTATCCATTCACAATATTCTCCTCATTTAAGACACTAGGTCGAATTTTGGCTTTCCCTGTGTACTCTAGATGTAACAATCTTCATCAGGAGTAAACATCCTTCATCAAGAGTAAACATCCTTCATCAGGTGACACACCCTTCATCAGGTGACACAACCTTCATCAGGTGACACACCCTTCATCAGG
>NW_022196894.1:89791887-89794789 GCF_008632895.1 Mastomys coucha
ATCAGGTGACACAACCTTCATCAGGTGACACACCCTTCATCAGGTGACACACCCTTCATCAGGTGACATAACCTTCATTAGGTGACACAACCTTCATCAGGTGACACAACCTTCATCAGGAGCAAACATCTTTCATCAGGTGACACACGCTTCATCAGTTGTAACAAACTTCATGAGAGCAGACCCAGTATGTTAGACACCAATCTGGCTTTACACTACATTATGCTCAGTGTATTAGTGACTTTTTTGGTTGCTGTGATAAACATTGTGACCAAAATTGACTGATTAAAGAAAGAATAAGAAAGAATTTCTGTTGGTTTAGGATTCCAGAGAGAGAGAGAAAAGAGAGAGAGAGAGAGGAAGGAGAGAGAGCACCTGTAATAGTGGGGGAAGCATGACTGATGACTGACAGCTGGTTGCCAGAACAGGAGCTGAGAGATCATATGGTCAATGGCAATAGGAAGCAGACAGAGTTAACTGGAAGTGGGACAAGGCTCTAAATTCTCACAACCTGCCCCCAGTGTCATACTTCCTTCAGCAAGGCTGTACCTCTTAAAGGCTTTATAGTCTCCCCCAACAGTTCCACCAATGGGGACCAAGTGTTTAAATACCTGAGTCTGTGGGGGACATTTCTCATTCAAACACTATGGTCGCCAACTGAGAGCAGTACCCTGAGGAATATGTAGCTTTAGCCTAAGTGGAGCATGGAATGGGAGGAACAGCAGTGAGGGTGTGGCTAGCATCTTCTCACATTCATCCTGTGTATCCAAGAAGGGATGCTAGGGCGGTGGAGGAAGCACAGGTAATGGCAGCCTACTGATAAGGGGCCCCGGACTGTCATAGTCAGGGTTACTCTTGCTGTGATGAGACACCATAACTAAATGCAAGTTGGAGAGGAAAGAGTTTATTTCACTCACAGTTCCATGTAACAGTTCATCACTCAAAATAGTGAGGGCAGGAACCTGGAGGTAGTAGTTGATGCAGAGGCCATAGAGGGGTGCTGCTTACTGGCTTGCTCCCCATGGCTTGCTCAGTCTGCTTTCTTATAGAACCTAGGACCTCCAGCCCAGGGATGGTGGCCTGGGCTGGGCCAAAATGGGCTGGGTCCTTCCACATCAATCACTAATTAAGAAAATGCCTGGGGGCTGGAGAGATGGCTCAGCAGGTAAGAGCACTGACTGCTCTTCCAAAGGTCCTGAGTTCAAATCCCAGCAACCACACGGTGGCTCACAACCATTCGTAATGAGATCTGATGCCCTTTTCTGGGATGTCTGAAGACAGCTACAGTGTACTTACAAATAATAAATAAATAAATCTTAAAAAAAAGAAAGAAAGAAAGTGCCCTATAGGCTTACCTACAAGCCCGATCTTCTGAAGGTTCTCTCTCTCTCTCTCAAGTGACTTTAGCTCATGTGAAGTTGACATAAAACTACCCAGCGCACTGACTCAGTCTCTCAAAATTTTGGTGGGCTTTATTAGGGGGCATGGTCCAAATACAGAATGGGAATTAGCAAAAACATACATACATACTGCAGACGAAACTGCTGGGTAGTGCCTGCTGCTTTGGAAAATGTTTTGTAATTAGCTGGAAAAGCTGGAGGTGTACATACCATGAAGGTACATTCCATTCCTAGGTCCAGGTCTTAGCAAACACTTACACATGCACGTCTAGATTCGAGTCTAAAAGTCCAAGAATGTTCCTACCAGGGTTGCTGGTAGAATTATCTTCCCAATAACCAAGCTGTCCTCATCAATGGCAGAGTCTGTGCATAGTAGTCTGGTTGCACAATGCTCTATCAGGAGAGAAGATGAGCTGGGTTCAATGGATGGAGAAGAACAAGACACACACCATTGGGAACAAGCAGGGACATGCTGTTGCTTAGCAACAAGTATACAAAAGATAATGCTATGAAGAAAAGCAAGAAAAGGGTCAGGGGAGAGGTGGTATGCCTACAGAGGCGTGGAAAGGGTGATTAGCTAAAGCTCCTTTTACTTACACATGCTTGGTGTAATTTCTGCTTATATGACATAGTGCATAGTAAAAAGGGAAAAATAGGAATAGACCAGATGAAGGGAAGGATGTGTACTCCAGACAGAAGGCAAAAGTCAGCAGGGACAGTCATGCAGAGCTGTATAGGAATGCCAACAGGGTGGACCAGTGAGGTGGTGAAACGGTGTGGCAAGGAGTGGCCCGAGGAACGGGGCCCATGCAGTAGGAAGGGTTATATTAGTCCTGGGGAGGAATCTGGACTTTATCCTGAGGGCAGTGGGAAGTCATTGCCATAGATAGGCTATGGAGAAACAGAATCAGACCTGCACATTTAGAAGAAACATTTGTCCACATCTTGGGGGATGTGCCTCATTGTCTTGGGTGAATGGTAGTGAAGTGTGGTGTCTTCAGAGTGTGACCACTGTGGGTGACCTTTTTCCAGAGCTTGCAGTTCAGAAGCGCTGTCCCTAAAGCCTTTGGACCAATGGCCTTGCTCAGTTCCTGATAGTGCAATGGTTGTATCTGGGGGACTTGTCTCCATTTAATCACAGGATCATTAATGACAGGGTCAGATTCTCCTCCCTAACATCAGCCAGGCTAATGTTTGATTGAAGAGAAAGTACCATCCCTGTCCCTAGATACCATCTCATGTAGAGTCTGAATATTTGGGAGCAAAGGGGAAAAAAAATAATAAAGGATTTGAGAGTCTCAAAACAGCTGACAAGTGCTGGAAGTTAACCCTGTGTAGGACCCATCTCAGAACCTAATAGTCTAATAATACCACATGTGATGTTCAGTTTATTACTAAAATGACTCGTTCCATCTGCAATAAAATTGGAGGAACATCTGGTCAGCACCAAGTTCTCTCAGTGCTGCTTTCTTCAAGTCAGGAGCTATATTCCATATATATAT
>NW_022196894.1:89794799-89801861 GCF_008632895.1 Mastomys coucha
ATATATATACATATATATATATATATATATATACTTTGGATGCAGGGTATGTATACATATATATGTACACATACCCTGCATCCAGTCTCCGGCTCTCAGTACCATCTGAAAACTCCTGATTAACTTGTCATTTTAATCGTACCTGAGGGATTTTTTTCCCCTGGTAGTCTAGATAGCTGTTGCTATTGCTACTAATGGATTTATCTTTTAAAATACAAACAACCTAAACACACACACACCTCCCCCATACATCATGTATTGAAATACTGCAGATTAACTTAGTACACTCTAAAGTTAAAAACAAGACAATCTCCCTGTCTGCTTTTGAGGGGTTTGGCTTCCGGTATCTTCTCGACTGCAGAAGAGTATTTAATCATTTATCTCCTATGTTCTCTGTTGGAATTTTACCTCCTGCACACATTAAAAACAATATTTATTATTTTGAAGCATGTGAGTGTGTATGTGTGTGTATGCACGGGCATATACACACACACACACACACACACACACACACACACACAGACATATACATGCATATGACTGCATGTTGCTGCAGAGGCCAGAAGAGGGCACCGGACCCCCTGTTGCTGGAGTTAAAAGGCACTGGGAGCTGTCCCATGTCACTGCTGGGAACTGAACTCAGAACCCCTGGAAGTGTTATCAACAAACTGAGCCATCTTTCCAACCCCCGACTTTTCCCTTTTCCTTTTTGACAAATCTGTTGTCTTGTTCCATAATAAAAGAGAAGTCCAAAAAAGTTCAAATACAGGACAGAGCTATTTAGTCCGACAGTCTTTATCCCGAGGCAGTGTGCACTGAGAAGCTACTGGGCCTAATCTGATGCCTGTAAGATTGATTCCTATGACTAATCCTGTGTTCAGCCCAGCCTGAACATAACGTTCCCCTCTTCACGCTAGAGCCACTTCCAGACAGCACCTGCAAGCAGAGGTAGGATGGCCTTCACACGTAGCTGATTCTTGTACATTGACCTCACCAGGAAGTGTTGGCTGGTGGTCATGACACCGTCTGTCAACATTGTAAAGGTGGAAGATCTTCACCTGGCCGACTCAGGGTGGCCTGCTGTGTGACCATTCTTGAAAGTGTAGACTAGTGTCATAAAGGAGGCCACTGTGGCCAATCAGAAGGTTGTACTCTTGCTTTAAGGATTCCTGAGGGGAGAATCAATGGACCGAATTGTGAAATAAGCCCTGTAAATTAAGAGAGAGGTGAGGACAGCTCCAAGACAGGTGTCGCCTGAGCTAAACAAAACTGGCTCAGAATGAGCTGAGCCTCAGCCATCCAATGCATTCTGCGTGCTTTGGATCTGCTGTCCTAACATGTCTTCCACCCTCCACAGCCCAGGAGCGCTCAGTTTGCCTGCTACAACAGCTCAGTACTGCTCTCTGCACTTGGCATGTGTGCATGTCACCTTTCAATCCTCTCTTGCCCCATCTTCTCTCTTGGAGCTCCTCGTGCAGAGCAGACCTGGCCCAGGTGACCCAGGTCAGTCTCACAGTTCCCTGGTTCCCTGGGAGGGAGGCATCCTCCTAGAGCTTTGTTTAGTGCCCCTGGAGCCCCTGCATAGATGGTGTTTGCTCCTCTCAGGCGTCCTACAGCAGCTGATCTGTCTTCCTTTTGCTAAATCTGAAAACTACTTCCAGGATTGTTCTTCTGAATTTGGCTCTGGTGGAGAGAAAGCTGCTTTATCCCTCTAATGTTATTGACATTAAACATCAAGGACCCTTGTGGGCCTACGACAAGCTGTTGGGGGACACTTTACAACGCTGTTAGCAAAAAAAAAAACTAACTTGGCAAGTGGAGACAATAGAAGTGTTTTGCCTTTTAAAACCATAGTTTAAAAAACATATTAAGTATCTCTTCACTAGAAAGTGATGTTGTAAGAATGTCTCTTAAAGAACATCCCTTTACTTTTCCAAGGAGAAAAGATTTATTTTTATCACTTTAAGAGCCCCCCCCCTCACACACACACACACACACACACACACACACACACACACACACATTCATGAAGGCCAGAGGTGTTAGATTCCCCTGGAGTGAGTCACAGCCTGACACACATACATGCTGTGAACTGAACTTGGGTCCTCTGCAAATGCTCTTGACTGTTGAGCCACCTCTCCAGCTCCAACTTTTCTTTTTGTAACAGAAGAAGGTGAGGTTAGGGAAATTATACTTTGAAGACCTTAACATTTTCTTTGTTTGTTGTAGCAGAGACAACAGTTTGAAGCCCTTCTCTCTCAAAATGTACTTAATCAAAAATTTTAAAGCAACTTGGAAATTGGCAGATGAAAAGGGAGAAAGATGTTTAAAGAGCTCAGCAAATACCTACTGAGAGTGTATGCACATTCATCTAGACAGGTAATGACTAGTCTGTGTTTACTGAGAAGAAAGAATCCCAGGTAAGTGGGTATGGCTAAAAGGGGAGGGTAGGGGAGAATGCGTGGCAATTGCATGTAGTGGTTTAGGAATGACCAGATGGGTCACAAGTAAAACAGTTAAAAGCAAAGTACAAAATGCTGTGGCCTAAATTGGTCTGTCAACTGACAAATGCACATTGAACTGTACACAGGGAAGGCACATAGGACAGGCACACAGAACAGGCACAAAGGACAGGCATACAGGGCAGGGACACAGGACAGGCACACTGTGTAGGCACATAGGACAGGCACACTGTGTAGGCACACAGGACAGGCATACAGGATAGGCACACAGAGCAGGCATACAGGACAGACACACAGAGCAGGCACACAGGACAGACACACAGAGCAGGCACACAGCACAGGTACACAGAAGAGGCACACAGGACAGGCACACAGGACAGGCACACAGGGCAGGCACACAGGGCAGGCACAATGGACAGGCACACAGGGTAGGCACACAGGGCAGGCACACAGGGCAGGCACACAGGGCAGGTACATAGGACAGGCACACAGGACAGGCACACAGGGCAGGCACACAGGGCAGGCACACAGGGCAGGCACACAGGACAGGTACATAGGACAGGCACACAAGGCAGACACACAAGGCAGACACACAGGGCAGGCACACAGGGCAGGCACACTGTGTAGGCACACAGGACAGGTACATAGGACAGGCACACAGGGCAGGCACAATGGACAGGCACACAGGGCAGGCACACAGGGCAGGCACACAGGGCAGGCACACAGGGCAGGCACACAGGGTAGGCACACAGGGCAGGCACACAGGACAGGCACACAGGGCAGGCACAATGGACAGGCACACAGGGCAGGTACATAGGACAGGCACACAGGGCAGGCACACAAGGCAGACACACAGGGCAGGTACACAGTGGTGGGCATGCCAGTGCTTCAAGTGTAGGTTGTGGGAACAGAGGTCTGTGGAGCAATCCTAGTTCTCAGTGAGGTAAGGTTCAGGAAAGTGCATACAGTGTGCTGTTAATGGAAGCTCCTTTTTCTGAAAGGGAAGATGACAGATGTGGAGCGCCCTGGTAACAGATTAGAACATGGTTTATTTAGTTCTAGCACATGATCATTTGTCCATTAACTGAAAAATTTTCTATTTCTCTGCTTTCTTTTCATTTTTAATTATGTGCATGCCTCTCTGCCCCCCACACCCCCGTGTGTGTGCGTGTGTGTGTGTGTGTGTGTGTGTGTGTGTGTGCACGCACACACACACAGGGCAGGAGATCCCCTGAAACAGGAGTTATAAGGAGTTGTTTAGGTGCTGGGCTTGTAAACACACCGGGTTCACAAGCAGAATTACTTATAAATGACTTATCTCTTCCCAGTATCATTCAGAGCTCACTGTTTAGAATATGGGAGGACCCTTTGCCCTTTAGATTAACCCTCTGATGGAAGGTAAGAACAAGCTGGTAAGCTTTGTTTTCTTTGAGTTGTGCCAGCTCAGGTCTTTATGATTTGGGATAATTTACCTGTTTTCCTAACAGATTCTGTGGGAGTCCTGCTGGCGGACCCTCACTCCGTTGGATGCTCTCGGACTGGAGATTATTGAGTACTTGTGAATACAAGAGGGCAAGAGAGAGAGAGAAGACACGGATGCCAGGTAGCTGTATCGAGATGTGTGTCTTTACTTAGGATAACTCAGTTTAAATAACTAGAGTCAGAAACGAGACCCAGGGGAAACCGAAAGCAGCCTATCTTAACATAAACACGAGGTAATCCAATGTAACCATAAACACCAGACCGGAGGAGGAACTGGCAAAGAGAGTCAACAAGCTTTTAACATCAACATGAGACCAGACGAAGGGATGCTGGCAGTCTGTTTAGCCATTGAGGACTTCAAATGCAGTTCAGACAGAAGTGAGCTGATTGTCAGTCTTTGATCTCAGAAGCTACAGTCAGTGTTTTCGCACCACAGGCGGGTGGTCTCAGCCCCGGGCCTGTCACGGCTTTCTTTCGCTTTTGGAAACAGCATCGGAGCCGAGGGGCGGGAGGCCACAAGATTCTTTATCTATGGACAGGGAACTCACTTGTGTTATACACTTTCCACGCCCACCTGCAGTGCCACAGTAGACTGCGATCCTGGCAGGGAAGAGCAACTCAAAGTCCTTCCCAGCTATAGTGGCTATTCCTGGTTGTCAACTTGACTATATCTGGAATGAATCCAGAATTGGAGGGCTCACCTGTGGGCCTAATCTGGAGGCTGAGAGATACACGTTTCCGACCTGGATCTTGATATGATGATCTTGAGGCATAGTGGCTATAAATTCCAGAAGATTAAGACAGGGCGATCTGGGATTAAAGGCGTAGTGGCACACATCTTTAATCCGGACCACACCTTCTGCTGGAGACCTGCACAAGAACATTGGAAGAAGGAAGATTTACTCTCTCTCTTTGCTGCTTGCCTTGTAGGACTGAACAACTGCTAGATCCTTGAATTTCCATTCACAGCTGCTGCTGACCATTGTTGGGAGTTAGACTACAGACTGTAAGTTATCAACAAATTCCCTTACTATATAGAGACTACCATACATTCTGTGACTCTAGAGAACCCTGACTAATACACCAGCCAAATTCTAATGCACTTGAATTACAGGAACTCAGGATATGGCCCTCTCATGCCTTTAATCCTAGTTACCAGGACATTGGCTGCCTTTGTTGGAGAACAGCCACATTCAGGGACAGGGAGGGGAAAGGGACTGGGAAGAGACCATCAAGATGGTAGCTAGAATCCTGGGAAACTGCTCTTGGAGAGGAGGTGAGAAGACGCTGCTATAGTGACAGAGTGGGCGGACCCAGACAAAGTGGCAGAGTAGATTTGGATCCTGTTGGAGACATGTGGTTGAAAAGAAAGAGCCGGCGGTGGTGGCGCATGCCTTTAGTCCCAGCACTTGGGAGGCAGAGGCAGGCGGATTTCTGAGTTTGAGGCCAGCCTGGTGTACAGAGTGAGTACCAGGACAGCCAGGCCTACACAGAGAAACCCTGTCTCGAAAAAAACCAAAAAAAAAAAAAAAAGAAAAGAAAAGAAAGAGAAGAGTGACAGGCTGAGAGCACAGCCAGGCTAAGGGAAGTGAAGACAGAGCTGTGGAGGTTTGAGGACAGAAAGAAGAGACGTCAGTAGAGCTGCTGGAGGAGCGGCTGCAGTCACCTGGAATACTGTTGGTCAAGCGGTAGCTGGGTTAAATGTGCAAGCCCAGAATCCTGTCTGATCTGGGCCTGAAAGACCCCTGTGGGGAGACCTCCGCTCAAATCTCAGGAGGACGTGCACCCAAGGAATCATGAGAGACTGTCTTGATGTAAAAACATGAGGCAATTTAATTTTGTGGCGCTCCGGGCCAACTCCATACCTAACTCATGCAGGAGATAGTGGAATCGACCACGAGGCTCAAAAGTTAGGGGTTTATACAGGGAAAAGGTCTGGGGGAACAAAGGAATCAGTATGGTTACACATGATTGGCTAGTTCAAATATTAACTATTACGTGCAGAACAGAGTGGAAAATTCCTAAGGTTGGTGTTAATCTGAGTCAACAAAGCATCTGACCTTAAATCATATCCGAGAGGACCAGATGGTCCATTACTTAGTGTCCGCCCAGGCATGTCCTTGCAGGCCTGGGCCCTGGACATGTCCTCGTTTGCCTAGACATGTTTTCTTCTATGTTTATAGTTTTATGTCTTCTTCACCTGCCAGCTCTTATGATATCTAACAGCTTGCTTGCTCATTCCCAGGCCTATGTGGGCCAGCTTGTGATGGATTCTTAGGCCCATGACTTTTCTTCCTAGTCAGCACAGGTCCAAAGTTTTAATTTTCCCTTTCAGGGCAAGTGTCAGAAGCTCTGATAGGCTTCATTTTCATCCTATGTAATGGCAGTTGTGATCATACCCATCTTTACAGTCAGAAATGAATATTAATACATGCAAAGCACTCACAATCTTCCTGGCTCACAACAAATGCCAAAATGTTAGGTCTGGTAGTAATAATAATAACACCACCACCACTCAGCTCTCTTGAGAATTACGGTGGAAAGCTTAAGGTCCAACCTCTCCTTACACAGTACTAGAAGATGAGACCACAAGGTGATAAACTGACCAGAGCATCTTGGATTTCAACTTCCATCTTTATTCTCTATTAGTCCTCAGAAGACTTTACTTGAAAATTAGGAGGCTAGAGAGATGGATGGCTCAGCGGTTAAGAGTACTGACTGCTCTTCCAGAGTTTAAATCCCAGCAACTACATGGTGGCTCACAACCATCTGTAATGAGATCTGATGCCTTCTTCTGGTGTGTCTGAAGACAGTACATATTGTTATATGTTCTAACATATAACAATAAATAAATCTTTGGGCCAGAGTGAGCAGAGGTCCTGAATTCAATTCCCAGCAACCACATGAAGGCTCACAACCATCTGTACAGCTACAGTGTACTCATATACATAAAATAAATAAATAAATCTTTAAAAAAAGAAAATTAGCCAAAATCTTTGGCCAATAAAATCTTACATGACCTGACCTGCAGGCCATGTTATTTGGGGGAGCGAGGAGGACCACAACTTGGAATAAGAACGGGCGAGAGAGAAGACAGGACTCAAGGAAGCATTGCTTG
>NW_022196894.1:89807452-89809237 GCF_008632895.1 Mastomys coucha
GGGAGCGGCAGCAGGCAAGGGCGGAATCTGACAGTCCACCTGTGGCATATCAATGAGAGTAAAGGAAAGAGAGGCCTGAGATGGAGAGCGAGAGGGCAGACGGGAAGGGGGACAGGACCCGGGACTGTGAGAGACAGAGTTCTGCAACTGAGAGGAGCTGACGTTTCCCTGAATCGGAATCAGCGCCCTCAAAAATGTCTCGGATGAGACCCAAAATGTAAAGATCATTGCCGTGACTGCTTTGTCTCCTTCAAGTTTTATTTTTTTATTAAGTTCACGACCAACCTTCTGCCATTTCTTGGGGTGGATAACTGGCCCATCAATCATAAACCAAGGACATGTCTCATCAATAAAAATGAAAAATTCAATTAAATCTTTCTTTTTAACCCTTATTCTTCTCTCGCTGAGTAACGTTTTGAGGTCCTTTATAAAGGTTGCCTCCTTAGACAAGGAATGGCCCATTCTGAAATATGAGACAGACTGACTTACCTAAGAAGAGACGATCTGTGGGTGACAGGTCTGAATCTTCTGGCCGATGACTGAGTGCTCGTTCTGGGGGTCTGTCTGGAGGGGTCTGTGCCTCAAGCCCCATGTCAGGCGCCACCTGACCTGACCTGCAGGCCAAGTTATTCGGGGGAGCAAGGAGGACCACAACCTGGAATAAGAACGGGCAAGAGAGAAGACAGGACTCAAGGAAGCATTGCTTGTCAAGAGTCGTTTACTTAGTGGAGCTGAGCATATTTAAAGCAAAAATCTTGGAGGGGAGGGGAAGAGGAAGGAGGGAGATGGAAGGTTACAAAATCTTCTGGGGTTGAGCTCCAGGGTGACAGGTGGGGAGGGGGTGGATTTTCCGTGAGTGTTCTTTTTTTAGGGCCAAGCCGGATCCTTGTGATTGTCAGGCAGGATGTTAATCTCAGGGTTCTCAATTAGCTGGGGCAGGATGTTTATCTCAGGGCTCTCATGGTTCCCAATACTTACTGTATTACATCTTTTTTCCCAAGATACTAGAAGTTATTTTAAGATCAATAAATTAAATACTATAGAAATGACTTATGATTCCACATGCTTACCAAACAGTATATATAGTTTAAAATTATTTTTGATAAACTTCAATTTGTAGTCTTAGTTGAAAGATGCTAAATTTGCATCAGCATTAACTTTAATAATAAAATTGCTGGGCGGTGGTGGCAAACACCTATAATCCCAGCACTTGGGAGGCAGAGGCAGGCAGATTTCTGAGTTCGAGGCCAGCCTGGTCTACAGAGTGAGTGAGTTCCAGGATAGCCAGGGCTATACAGGGAAACCCTGTCTCGGAAAAAGAAAAAGAGAAAAAAGAGAAAAAAAAGAATAAAATTAACGAAGCCATAGCCACTTATTTAAAACTCTGGAAGGGGACGGGGACTTATCATAGCTGATTTCTTTTTCACTTTAAGAAATGGGGTGAGTCTGTGGGTGGCCAACAGCTTGGGAGGGTTGTGGGGGTGCTGTCTGCTCTGAGGCATTGCTCAGTCAGGTTAATCTCCTCACCCCATTTGTCTACAGAACTAGGATTCCACTCCTCCCTGGGTTCAGGGAAAACCTGTGGTGCTTCCAAGGGGAGTCAGTCAAGGCTGGTCAGCTCAGGGTGTTGCTCAGTGTTTGGCTTGGCTCAGCCACGTGAGGCTCTTATCTTCACATTCCTAACTGGGCCATGGAATTGACCACAGGAAGGACAGTTGAAGTGGGATGTCAGATGGATCTGGAATTCACTTCCCAAATTCCAGAAGTTCTTTCTTCCTTTTTTTT
>NW_022196894.1:89809247-89827034 GCF_008632895.1 Mastomys coucha
AACCCCAAAACAAAAACAAGCCAAATAATCAAACAAACAAAAAAAACCCAACAACAACCAAATCTAGGGAAACCAAACCAAAACCCTACTAACCAGGTGTGTGGCTGATGCTAAGTTGGTGTCTTTGTAGTTTGTTTTGAAGGGCACAGGTTACGGACAAACCTTAGAAATAAAAATGTTAAAAACTCAGGTGTCATATCGCAGGCTGTATTCAGATCCATACCCTTTGGTGGAGATTGGTCTGTGGAGGACGTGATAAAGACGTCCAAGGCCACTGAAAAAGACCAACATCTTGGTCTGTAAGGTGGGGTATGGGGTGAGGTTCCTAAGTTTAGGCAGTGAGTGAAACCCTTCTTCAGACATTGTAGACACACATTTCCTTTCTACGTGTTTGTGTATGGCCATGGACTAATTAAATCATCCTTGCATGTTTATGTTTGCTAAGACCTAAAATAGGGTGAGTAGTAACATTTGCTTCACAGAGCTAATGTGAGAACTGCCTCAATATCCTGCCTGATACAGCCAGAAAGCCCTCAATAAGTTACCATGTTATTAGAGCACTTTAAAGTTACAACATTTCACTTAAAGACTCTTTTAGCTGGGGTAAGATGGGAGCAGAAGACAACCATTGCAGTGGGATTATTGGCGCCTTCCAGAGCTGAGAAAACAGCACCTACTCTAGGGGCAGAAGGAGGGGGGAGGGGAGTCTTGAGTTCGCTCTATGTGTGCGTGTACAGGTGTGTGTGTGTGTGTGTGTCCGTGTGTGTATGCGTGCGCGCTCCCGTGCGCGCTGGGGAGTGCTGGACCTGGAACACATTACCACGCCCCTTCTTACTCCTGTGCTCCAGGGAACCCTTAGGTTCCTTTGCCTGAAAAGCAAGGGTAATATTTAAAGAATTATTGGTGAGAGTCGAAGCATTAACCTGCTTCTGGGTCAGGATAGGCAAACACTGCAAATGCCTACATAGCCTTCGATTCCAGGCTTGTTTCTTGGCGGCTTGGTGCCGCAATCACTCCTTAGCATCCCGCCTTCCTCCCCGGAGGCGCCGGCGAGGGGCACCCACCAGCCAGACCGCATCGCACCGCACCGCGGCGCACGCGCACACGCTCGCCTAGGGCCCGGGAAGTGGGGTTGGGGGCGGGGAGGCCTGGAAAGTTCCACCGGGTTCCAGAGCCCAAGGTTGGTAGGCGCGGAGGCGGCGGGGAGCGGGTGCGTGCCGAACGAGGATCCGGCCTCCCACGGACCGCTCTCGACCGCGTCCACGCTCCGCAGGCTCGGGGACACCGACGCGGCCCGGAAGGGCAGGGAGGCACCCGCGGAGGTGCGAGTGCAGGCGCCCTCCGGCGAGGGGCGGGGCGGGGCCGGGCCGGTGGGCGGGGCGAGGTGGGCGGGGCGAGCCGTCTGCGCAGCTGCCGGAGCCTTTAAACCGGGCCTCTCGGGGTCGCACGGTGCCTTCGCCGCCCGGGAGTCGACACGCCGCGACTCCTCCGGTCTTCCTCTGCGTCCTCGCCTTTCTCCTGGACACGGCGCCGCCATCCCGGGCGATGCCCCGCTACGAGTTGGCTTTGATTCTGAAAGCCATGCGGCGGGTAAGTGACCTTCCCTCAGACCGAGTTCCCGCGCGGGCGCGCCCCGCCGCCTCTAGGCCTCCCAGCCCCGCGTGCCCTGCCTGCTGGACACCGGGTCCCCTCGCGCGGTCCGCGGGAGGTCGCGGGCGCCAAGGGGGCGCGCGTGGGTCGGGCGCCCGGCGCGGCCGCGTGCGCGCGGGAGGCGGGGGGTGTGTGCCCGCGCGGTCGCGGGAGGGGGTGTGCAATGCACGCAGCGGGCCAGGGGGCGGGGCGGGCCTCGGACCCCCGGCTCTCCGGAGTCCGATGGAAGGACTGCGGGAGGACACACGCGCGAGAACCCAGGCCGGCCCCGCTCTGCGCCCACGCGTCGAGAAGCTGCTCGTCGTCCCCGCCGGCCGCTCGTCCCGATCGCCTGAGCTCAGAGTCCGCAATCAGTACAGCCTTCTTCCTCCAAAGCGCACCAGTGCCGACTGGGTACCCACGCACTTGTCACCGCTGTTACACTTAAAAAAAAAATCTTTTGACCTTTCTTTTTCTGACTCCAGCGGAAATCCTGCTCCGGGTACCCTTAGCCCAGTTTTATTCATCCAAGTTGTGGCCTTGCTTGTGCTTTCCGAAGACATTCCCCAGCATTTGCTTGATCTTGAGGTAGGGACTTTCAGGTTTGGAGGGATGATAACCAGCAGCAGCCGGGCCACAGACTGAGGTCGGCGGCGGCGGAGAGACAGCTATCTTCAGCTTCTGTTCAGAGTCAGGCACTTCTCTGTCGTCGCTGAAATCCCCATTCTTCTGAGACAATTCGGTAATGTAGTGTGCTTTCATGCACTCTCCCTCCGTTGCAGGTACAATTTAAAACAAAACAAAAGCAACCGTTGTGCCCTTTCTGAGCTCTGGAAGCAGCTTTCTTTTAGCCCTGGGCAAGTAGGCTTTGGGTCAATGTCAAGCTTCAGTTTGAACACACTTTAGCCAGGGGTCACAGGCGCTGGTGAACAGCTAACAAGCAGCAGGAGGAGATTGTTAGGTGTGCCTTGGACCAGGTTGGCTTGGAAAGGACACCAGAGCCACCTGATGGTCCAGAAGCTTGTGTCCCCAAGCTTACTGTCTCCCTGGCTCCGGGAGAAGGATTCGATTCGTTGTCTCACCTCTTGGTAATGTACATTATCTACCTTCCTTCCTCTTTGGATTTTACAGTGTTAAAAGAATAGGAACGACAGAGGGGTCAGGGTTGCAAAAGTATTCAAACGGGACTGTTTCTGACTAAGTAGAAATTGCATAAACGTTCCCTTTATACCTTCTAGGAGATGCTAGAAACTGAAAAATATGACCACCAAGATTCATTTCCTCAAAGTGTGAGGTAGCAGTAACCCTTTGTATTCCTTTGAATGAGAGACTCCTGCTTAGCATGGCTGCCCAGTATATTGACTAAATGTATTTTACCATTATATGGATATGTGTTCACTGATTCAAAGGTGGGGTGTAACCTGCTCAAAATCTTTGCCTGAGGATAGGTTCAGAGCACCTTAAAGAGGAGGGAAGAGGGAAGAGAGGTGCTTAAACATAGTGTGGAAGATGTGTTAAGATCCTTACAGACCCAAAGAAACTAGATAAAATGACAAACCTTGTGTTTTAGTTCTGACTTTGAGAAGGTTGTAAACAAGTAAAGAGTTTAGACATTTTGTTTGCTATCAGCTTTAGAAAATTGAATTCTAACAGGATGTATACTTGTGGGTGTAAAGGAAAATGCGCTTTGTTCTAATAGAAAATGCCACAGTGGCTTACACACCTACAGCAGGATTTGGGGAAACCGCAGTTCCAACCTGAGATAGTTAGCTTCTGCAGCAGGAAGGCTGGCTAAACTGAGTTCTGAGATGCATGTTGGACACCTGATAGTGCACCCTTTCGCGGGACCGTATTCTCCCTCCCTTCTCTCCTCCAAGCGGCTTGTGGTCCAGGGCGGAGAGTAAGCAAACTCTAAAGCAGAAAAGGGAGTTGAGAGACTAGTCTCCTAGTCTCTCAGTGTTTCTCCTGTGCCTACTAAACAGTCTTCCCTACCGGGAATCTTATCTTACTGTCCTTGACCTCAAGCTTGACTTACTACAATTGAGTTTTTAGAGTTTAAATTTAAAGATCCATGTTGACATAGCATAGTGCCTTTGTAGCAGGCTGCCTGTGAGAGTTCTCAGGCTGAGGCCTCAGGACAGAAGTTCTAAACACTTTAGGGCTCTCTCCTCACTCTGTAGTTGGAGTTGATTCTCATGAGCCTTTGTTTTTGATGCATTTCGAGGTTTGTGTGTTTACAGGTGCAGACCACACAGTCCTCAAGATTGTACACTTGGATTTTAATACGATTTCAAAATTGTAATTTTGTATTCTCTAGCATAAAAAACAGGATAGAAGCGTGACTAACTTCTGGAGTACGGTAGAGTGACACTGCGGATGTGAAGTTGAGCTTCGAGGGTGCTGACAAACCATCAGATGGGTAGTTAGTTGCCCAGGTGTCTTCATAGAAGAGCTGCTGACACTGGCTTTGGAAGAGCTCCTACCTGGGCTTCTAATAGCTTCAGGAGAGAGAATAGGAAGGACAGAGCTGCACCGGGAACACCAAGCCACAGGTCCCAACAGCCTCTCCTTGCAAGGCTTGCCTGTGGGGCGGTGAGTGCAGGCTGGATTGCCTGTGGGGTGGTGAGTGCAGGTTGTTTTCCATCTCTGTTCGGGAGGAACTTTGAGGTGATTTTGAGGGCTGGGAGAAGCTGAGAATACTTGCTGAGTTGCTTCTCAGAGAGAGCTATTGGACTTCACTTTGCAGTTTTTACTTTCAGATAGGTGAAAGAGAGTTGTGGATTCCAATTGATAAAGCTACACCCAGCCCTAAAGGGCTTCCTAGGTTTTTCTGTTTTTGTTTTTTAATGCTTTCAGATGTGTAGAAGAAGAATCTGTGCAGTAGATAGATGTTCTTTGGCTCCATAGTTCAGAGCACTTTGTCAGACGATTGGTCACTGTTGGGATAGATTTGTGACAGTCCTGAGAAAATACTTTTCTTGAAATCATGTCATTATTACTCAAGAATCATTGTGTATGATTGGTTTAAATAATACCTAGTTTAAATGGCTGAATGTACAATAAAATAGCATTTATATGTCCTTTTGTATATAGGGATTTTTAAAACTAGGAATCCCAGGGCGTGGTGGTACATGTCTGTGGTCACAGCACTTGGTAGTGGAACCAGGGGGATGAGGAACACAGTGTCATCCCTGCCTGGAATATGTAAGAACCTGTTTCCAAAGAACAGCAGAATTGCTCCTCCAGGAGGGAGTAAGGGCATAGCTAGCTCGCTGAAGCCTTAAGCTTCGTTCTGCACTCCATACACTCCACTTTTTTTTTTTAGTAAAAAGCAGATTGTAGTTTACAGTAGTAGCTCGCTAAAGTAGTTGCAGGATAAGAGTTTTATGGAGTTAGATGCAGAAGACTGTTAATTGTAGGGTGCAGAAGGCAGTGATTTTTCTAAAACTTAGCAACTAAAGAGTTTCATATTCTTTCTTTCACCCTGGCCTCTTTGATAACACAACCTGGCTAGTATTTTGTGATGTTCTAGAGCTGTGTCCAACTTAGGATATTCTTGAAGTAATACTAGAAATGATAGCTTTTCAGAGCTCCCAGATGGCTTGACAACCTTTGATAAGTGGGACATGGTGAGATTTCTGTTGTTAGTTGGTGCAGAAGTTCAGGTTGAAGTGTCCAGCTGTCAGGTGGTTATATCAATCATTTTCCAGCTTAGCTTGTATCTTTGATGATCATTCTTTGTGCTCTGCTTGAAGCTACACACTTAAAAGAGCTTTGTGAACAATTTTGTACTTTGTTTTGGCATTAAAGATCTCTTGGGTTACAGCTCACTGCAGCAGAAGGTGATAGAAGGAGTCCTGTGCCTGCCCCTGAGCTGCAGCTAAGGAACAAGGAATGGCGTGGGGGTAAGGAGTCCTCCCTGTCAGATAACGGTATACACCTGACACTGCTGTCAGAGTTCCCACTCTACCTCCGCTGCATTCATGCACGCATTACTAATGTCTGCTGTAGAGTTAAAGTCTAGGTTGTACTAATTAATATGGAGATTTCTACTAGATCTTTTCAGTGCAAAATCTCCTTAAATAGTCCAAAGCACTGAGAGCTGAAGTAAAGTAATACTTTCCATGCAGTGCTAGCGTCTGTCATATTTAGTAGATGAACTTTGGGATACAGAAGTCTGGCTGAACATGGAAGAGCAAGGAAGAGAGTAGATATATGTCTGGTTATTCATATGTGTAAAAATCAGTGGCAGTTGATTTAATGGTAGGACTTTCTAGTTGACTTAGTCACTGGCTTTGTACTAGAATTTGTTTATAATGTCATGAATTTATATATTCAAAAGAAAAGGGTATTTCCTTCTTAAAAAACTAATATTTATTTAATGTTTATGAAAACACTGTAGCTGTTTTCAGACACACCAGCAGAGGGCACCAGATCTCACATCAGATGGTTGTGAGCTGCCATGTGGTTGCTGGGAATTGAACTCAGGACTTCTAGAAGAGCAGTGAGTGTTCTTTACCACTGAGTCATCTCTCCATCCTAGGGATATCCTTTTGATATTTCATTTAAGAAAGCCATTTTGTTAAACCATCAGACTTGTTGTAAAACATGTAATTATCTTTGTTTAGGGAACCAGATTTAATGAGTTAATCAAATAAATGCCTGATAGGTTATTAATTTGCATAAAAGGAAAACTTCGGGGCAGTCAGTTGGTCCCTCTTATTCTTCATTGCTCTAAAGTAGAGCCTGCACACTGGCTATCCTGTCACTTACCTTTTCTCCACCAACCGTAAGAAATGGTTTTAGAGTTAATAGTTGAGAAAAATGAGCTCTATTTCATGGCTCTATGGAAGTGAGAAAAGTGAGGCTGTATTGAAGTACGACCCTATTAGGTTTATCGTCTCGTTCTTTATAGGATAGACACTGTCCAGGCTCAACATTTTGCTAGCTTTTTATGACTTTTGCTGTTTTCTGACTTTCTTACTGTGACCCTTCTCTCTTGCAGTATTTCACATCTGGCATATAGGTGATGTGTGGTTTATGAATCAAGCCCCCAAACTGGCTTTTCCCTTTGCTTGTTGTAGGCTCTTAGGTAAGACCTTAGCATTGCCAGCTCAGTATGGTTCAAAACTTAGTAAATTGTGGTTCCCAGAGCTAGTTAGGGCTTTGTAACTTCTGTTTTCTGTTGCCTCAGACTGAAAACTCTGTGGGTGAACAGTGCGCTCCAGAATAGCTTTTGAATGCATTACCTCATTTCCCATTGATCCTTTACTGATGATACTTTACAAGGTAAACTTAATATGTTTATTGTATCAACGTCCAACACTGAATCATAGTCTGGCTCACCGTGGTTAGTGTGGTTGGTGCTGATCCTCCCAGTGACCACTAGCTGCACTTTGACCTGGGCTTTTACCACCTGTTTTCTCTCTTGCTTCCGTGTAGAAATCAGGTTTTATAAGAAATCTGGTTTTCAAAGTGTTGGCACCAAGGGCCAAGTGAGGTGTGTCTAGATCAGCTAGAGCTCTCATTTTGTAACTTTCAAGTTAGTTAATTGGATTTCAGTGGCTGTTCCAAACCTCTTTAGGCATTCATATAGACAAAGTCCACCTTATTTATTCGTCATTGGTTTATAAGGGACTAATTACCTACTCAGTAAACATGAAACATGTTCAGTTCACAAAAATAACAATAAAAAAAGCCCAGTTTGAGATTGTTGGATTCTGTGAGGCTTTTAAGTAGGCAAAAGTGTGCATGAGATGCTTTAGAGGTGCATAGAACTTAGCAGAGTCTGACAGTGTAAGCTGTGAGGAACGGCATCTACAGCTTACACTTTCTTGATTGTTGGATTATTTGAAGCATGCTTAGCTTGACCTTTTGTTTCTCCTTTGTCTTTTTACCTCCCTGTCCAGGTAGCATTTCCACTGTGTTAACCAGGCTGGCCTCGAACGCGTATCGTTCCTCCTGCCTCAGCCTCAGCCTCCTGAGCACTGCTTTGACAGGATTAAGCCACTGAGCCCTGCTCATCAGGTCTGCTTGGTTTGTACCCGTTTTATTAGCTTCTTAGGGTTGGAAGTAGTGCATCCAGGCAGTGCTGCCCTGTCTGAAAATGGCGTTTCTGGCCAGGGAACACTTAGGAAGGTGGTAACCGTTAACCCGTGATCCTCCGAGTATAGCTCTAGGAAAAGCAGTGACCTGCTTCCTCAGTCAAGACTGTTGTGACTAGCTCTGGGTTTCTAGAGTAGGGACCATGTTAGGACCTTGACTAATCTTTTCCTTTTGTCTGTCTCCCTTCTTTACTCCTACTCCAGATACCTGACATCACATTGCAGATTTGAACCCTCAGATCCAGGTTCTTGTGAACATACCTTTCGGCTATGTTTCAGTTGACTTGTTTGGCTCGCCTTTGCCCTAATCATTTCTTCTGTGATTACAGTGTCCCTGCTAAGGGAGTCTTTACTCAAGTTTTGAATGCCTAAGAGATTGGTGCTTAGGTAAGGACTTAAGGACAACTGGAAGTGAAAGCATAAACGGTAACCGAGTGTCCCCTGGAGCCCTCCGCTTCAGGACCTGGCCCTTAGCTGCCTTCCTCCCAGAGTCAACGGGAGTCTGTTTGGCTTTGTTTAGATTTCACTTTTGGAAATGTTCTCCTTGACATCTATTTTGGCCATTAAATTCTTTCATTTTCTCAGGTGCAGCAATGGGAGCCAGATTGCTGTGTCCGTAGCCAAGAGTGTAGTGCTGTGGATGCTCAGTGGCTGGGAAGACGTTCCCACCAGGAATGTGCAGTTCTTGTTTCTGTTAGAAAGTACAGAAATGGCTAACATCTCCAATAAGTGGATTACAGATATAAAACATCCAGTGGGGACTGGTTTTGATTCAGTTTTCAGGTGAGTTTCAGTAGGTGAGTTAAAAGTTCAGTTTGAGCCAGGCTGTTTGCCCGGTGTCTCCTAGCATAGGCGTCCTTTTGCTCCTCCATTTGCCTTTTAAGTTGCTCGACCTTGTTAAGTCAATGATCCAGTCTAGGTTGTCAAGTCAGTGATCCAGTCTAGGTTGTTAAGGCAGTGATCCAGTCTAGGTTGTGTTGTTAAGGCAGTGATCCAGTCTAGGTTTTTTTTTTTTTTTAAGATTTATTTATTTATTTATTTATTTATTTATTTATTTTATGTGTATGAGTACACTGTAGCTGTACAGATGGCTGTGAGTCATCATGTGGCTGCTGGGAATTATACTCAGGACTGCCCTACTCTCTCCGGCCCCGCTCGCTGTTTTCAGACAGCACCAGAAGAGGGCATCAGATCTCATTACGGGTGGTTGTGAGCCACCATGTGGTTGCTGGGATCCGAACTCAGGACCTTTGGAAGAGCAGTCCGTGCTCTTACCCACTGAGCCATCTCGCCAGCCCCCCAGTCTAGGTTGTTAAGGCAGTGATCCAGTCTAGGTTGTCAAGTCAGTGATCCAGTCTAGGTTGTTTTGGTTGTGTTTCTTTTGTTGCTGCACTGCTTGCCTGCTGATTGGTTAGCTGTCTGGAGAGAGCACCTGTGTGGAGTTTGTGCTCTCGAGACCGTAAGTCATCAAGGTTCTGACAGGGACAACCCAAGCCTGAGGACTTGGAGCACTTCTGGTCTCACAAGAATGCCACTTTCATGTGTGGACCAAGTAAGTTTTTATTTTTATATTATTTTATTTTTTTTTCAAAATTCAGTCTGTATGAGAAAAACAGTGAAGAAACTTGAGACTTTCTCCTAATACCATTTTTTTTTATTGTTGTTGTTAAATATTTTACCTGATTAGGATGAAATCACTGGAAGTTACTTCTAAAGTTTTCAAGATCTGGTCTTCTGATATCCAAAGGACAGCAGTTCTGAAAGTTTGGAATTTTAGACTCTTCCCTTGTCTTATAGGACAGGAAGGCCTCCTGCTTCGTCGTTTGCATCAGCAGATTTTTTTTGTGCTCACTAATTCAGGATACTGTTGAATTAGTCTGTTTCTGGTCTTAGTTTTGCTTCTTGAAGAAAAATTCTCTTTTCCTTAGGGGAAGTTAGGACACAGCTAAACTGGCTTTCATAGGAGAAGAGTTCAGAGGCTTCGTAGGAGAGTTAGAGACTGGTTTATCACAAAGATGCTGTGGTTACAGGGTCTGTCTCATGACACGGGAAAAGAGAAGCCATGTAGTAACTGTTATAGGAACAGTTTTTCTACATAAAACAGAAACCAAGTATGCTGGACACACATTCACACACCTACCCACCTGTACTCCTGTGACCTGGTTGAGTTTTACTGCTTTAGACCATATGGTTGTTAACCTTAGAGAGGGATAGATGCTCAAGCTGTACCACTGCCTGGCCTCCGTGATTACGTAAGGAGAGGCTGTGTGTGTGGATATGGATTTGAGAGATATGCTTTTCCTTCACTTTGGATTCTTCAACATCTTGAAGATTAGTGTGATTTACATTATGACGACTGAAGAAGGAGGGGGAGGAGGAGGAGAAGAAGAAGAGGAAAAAGAGGAGGGGAGGAGGAGGAGGAAGAGGAGGGGGAGGAAAAAAAACCGGGAGGGTTCAGCATCACATAGCTCACCTAGGCCAGGACTGGCGGTCTGAAGTGGGAGCCATGTCTTTATTGATTACATCTAATAGTGTCCTATAGTTTGGTGAAAGTGCCTTTGTGTTGAAGAGTGTAGTTTATATCTGTTGGGTACCAGTAGGTGCCAGTACTACCTTGTATTTCAGGAATGCTCTGGTTAATAACCAATCTCAGTGCTCATGGTGTTCAGGTTCTAATAGGAGACACACTACTAGCAAATGTGTATAAAGAAACATCAATGGAAAAGAGGAACAGTGATAAGTTCTATTATAGTTATGGTTCTCAGGGAAGATGGAAACTTAGTAGATGAGCTGAGGTGGGTAACTGGAGCATGAGGAGGTCTTGATGGAGTTCGTCTTAGATGGTGGCAGCGACTGCAGTTACTGCTTACAGAAACCTTGCTTGAAAGAGCGGAGGGCACAGTTATGGAGGGCTTTTCCCCTCACTTTGGCCTTGACTCTGGGTCTCATGTACTCCAGCTGTTCCCAGACTTGTGGCCAAGAAAACCTTGAACGGCTTTCTCCTGGGTCCAAATCCCAAGTGTCGCCTGTGCCACCCTATCTGGTTTATACTGTCCTGGGGATTGAACCTGGGCCTTCTTGTATGCTTCTCAATGAGCTGTGTCCTCAGCATCTCCACAAGTCTTTAATTTGATAACCTGTCTGATGTCGCCCTGGGGTGCGCATCCCCACATTTTATAGGTGTGAGAAGGCTGAGGCATACATTAGTATCATCATTCAGCTCTAACAGGGCCACCAACACTTTAATCTTATGGTGGTTTTTGAAGTGTATTTCATACCTTTTTTAACCCTTAAAATTTTAAAGTGTTACAGAACAGTTGATTTGATAGTTTACTGCATAGTTTTCATCACAAGTTGTTAGAAGTCATACATCTCTGTGTTTAGTCTAAGGTCTGAGTGATGCATCTTCATGGTTTTAGGTGTTGTTTGGTTTCCTTGGGCAATTGTCCAGCCTTATCGAGAATGCCGTTGGTGCTTTGCAGAGTCCACATATCACTTAGAATTTTCTGTAGTTCTTCCTTGTGGTTACAGGCAGATTAGATACCTTAGTAGGACTGTTCACAGGGATGTCAGAGCATTGTGTTGGGAGCTGTGCCAGTGTCCTTTGTTGGGGAAATTAAGCAGTTACCGGGTTTTGGTGACACATGTTAGATAACTCCATGGTAAATGGTACCCCCTTTCCTTTTATAACAAGTGACATATAGAATAATAAACTTGGAACTGGACATTTTGTTCTTTAGCAGTTATCCACAGACTTTTATATTTGAATCAGCTACTGCTGGAAGACTTTAGATTAAAAGCAAAAGCAAAGATGAGTGCACCATTTCTCCTGTAACCAGGAGAGTTTTCCTGTGTAGCTCTTGAAGAAAAACAGCCACCTTAACATCTGGTATCGTCTCTTTACTGTCCTTTACTCCAATGTGGATTTGAACAAGTTTCACAGGTTATACTTTCTTACTGGCCTCACATGCTGTTAATAATGATGAATCCACTGTCTCTGCACAGTTTCTTTTAGTTTAAATCCAGATATTTTCTGGAAGGTAATAATTAGGAATTTGACTACTTGAGGCTGTACATTTGTGGAGTACTGTGGGTGACAGTCATGCAGCATTCTATTATAAGACTGACTTATCAGCAAATGCTACATCATCCACTTTAAAGTTCACCGCCAGCTTTTGTCCTAAGGGTGCCATTACTGCTGTGCACTGCTGTGCAGGGCAGGCGTGGGTTGTAAACGTTTCCTCCTTTTTTGCATCAGCTAGTTGGATTTTTCTTGATTTGTATTCATTTCTACTTGTCTCTGTGTGTATTTTCTTGAAGAATACTACAAAAGGGTGCAATTCTGTACCCACAGAGAGGAGGGTATTCCTGTACTTCAGTAGTCCTTGACACTTCTCAGGTCTTGCTTGTTTAGTCTTGCTGGGAATGAAACCCAGGGCCCTGTACATGCTAGGCAAGTGCTGTACCACTGGCCTGCACCCCCAGCTTCTCAATTGCATCTGCTCCTTGAGTTTTTGTGAGGACTGGATAATTTCTCTATGTACTGTATATAACAGTACTGCTTGGTGTTTGGTCAACCCTTTCCTCTGGCCTGTAACTCGGTAGGTGTTTGCCTGGCATGTGGGAGGTTAGGGAGGATGTACCCAACACTAATGATTATTATAGTCAGTGGAGCAACTCAGCTCTGATGGAGAGCTGGGGAAGGTAAAAGTTCTGCCTAAGTTAGCAGCAGCAGGAAGCTCGGGCTTGCGTTGTATGGCTTGAGCTTAGAGAATTACTGCTTGCCTTCCTTCAGAATGTGTGGGAGCAGTCATCTGAGAAGAGATAAACACAGAACAACACAAAGAACAGTAAATGTGAAACATGTTCCAAAGTGGAGTTAGGACAGTAAAGGGGAGTGCTGGGAGGAGGGGTAGGAGGAGCAGATGACATCCCAGATACATTTCTATCTCAACACAAAGGGCTTTCTTCCATGTAAAGTGACTGGCCTGCCATTCTACATACACTTATTTGTAGCTGCTTGAAATTGAGGGAAGGAATTGCACTGTTTCTTTTAGATCTCTTAAGTCTGCAATCTCACACTGCTTAATGAGCCAATCTTGCTGCATTGTGATTACACAGGAGATCTGAACTTTGGCAGTCTCAGTGCAGTACTTGTGAATGAAACACTGTGTGAAAGACTGGAGGGCTTGCTTAAGGTGGTGTCCAGTTGCCATTCGTGTGATATATATTGGGTGGTAATGTGGAAGGAAGGCACGCTGGAGGGGTTGAGGTGGACAGGGGACAGATACCGAAATGGAGAGTAGGGCTGGTCTGGAGTGTGGGACCACACTCTTTACACTGAACTACAATGGACCTCAATCTTTCTGTTTTGGTTTTTCGAGTCAGGGTTTCTCTGTGTAGCCCTGGCTGTCCTGGAACTCACTCTGTAGACCAGGCTGGCCTCGAACTCAGAAATCCACTTGCCTCTGCCTCCCGAGTGCTGGGATTAAAGGCATGCGCCACCACTGCCCTACAATCTTTTCTGTTTTTAATGTTATTTTCTCCACATATTCACTTACATGTGACCGCACTTAAATACTTGAGTTGGATTTTGTTACATGTGCTCTTTGCAGTGTTCTGTTGATATTTGCTGTGTGTCTACCATGAGGATATTATGGCCAGACAGTTCTTTTGAGCTGGGCTTTACACAGCCCAGGCTGGCCTCAAACTTGAGGTCCTTCAGCTTCAGACTTCCCAGGATTACAGGGATGTGCTATCATGCCAAGCTTGCAAACAAATTTTTAAACATGTATGATATGTGGGGGTATTTTTTTTTTTTTAATCTGTCATTAGTATTTTTGCCTGTCAGCACAGAAAGACTTTTTCTTTGAAAGCAGTAAGTATTGCATTTTAGTCAGGGCAGAAGCGATATAGACACTGATGTGATACAAATTCTACCCTACACACTACTGGATTCTGGGGCAAGTTAGCTCTTGGTTTTCTCATGTATAAAATGATCACAATAACTGTCCTTATGATGATCATGAGGATTTTAAAATTTCAGTTTTAAGTCAGTTACAGCATTGTCTTTAACTGTACTCATGATTAGCTGAAATCCATGCCATTTGTATTAAGAAAACTTGTTTTTGCTTTTAAGTGTCTCTGGTAAACTGTATTATATCTGCATTCTGCCTCCTTAAAAGTAACATTAGAAGACAGCCATGTGAGTACTTAATACTCTGCATCAAGAATCATTAATTAATTATTCCACTCACAGAATTTTCATTACTGGACTTTTGACTCAAGATGACATAAAGTGAAAATGTGTAAGAAGTCTAAGGTGATGTAAGTTTTGGTGTTTCTTCAAATGAGTGATGTAAGTTGATGGAGTGGTAGGGAACCTCTTTAAAAAGACATTTGTAAATGAATTGGACACTCTGAATACATTGTCTCATTTTATCCACTTGTTCTGTATGGGAAGAACATTTGTGAAGGCCCTTGCACACAGCCAACAGGTAATCTGAAAGGGCAGTCATCGTGCCCTGTCTGTCCATGAATTGAGAAGACCCCACCCTATTGTTGGGGAGCAGTAGTAAGAACTTTCTCCACATGGGTTGTGCCCCTATGATCTAGGCAGTAGCTGCGTATCACACTTGATGTTCGCGGAGATATATTGTCATTAAGAAGTGACAGATCTTCAAGTCCTTCTCTTCAGAGGGTCAGTATTTCCTGCTGTAATAAAGGACCTACACCTCTGTCTGGGTAGCTTGTACCTATTGCTTTGCTGGATCATGCAATCTCATGTTAACCTGTGCTGTCTATGGCTTGGTGGTGGAGACAAAGGAAGCCTCTGGTGTGCTCATGGGACACTGAGGTGATTCCAAGAGACCTCCAGAGGTCTCTTTTGTGATACTTGAATTACCAGGTGCTGAGTATTTTTCATTTCTGTTACTACACAGACTTGACTTGCTAGGCCTACTACTGTCAGTGCTGGGACTCCATGTAGGTTACCCCAAAGCTAAGGACAGTGCAGTTAGTCACTTTTAGGGTCAACATGATCTGGGCCAGCAGTTTTCAGCCTTACTAGTCTTGCAACCTTTAATACAGTTCCTCATTTTGTGGTGACCCAACCATAAAATTGTTTTAGATGCTACTTCATAACTGTAATTTTGCTACTGTTACAGAACATAATGTAGATGTCTCATGTGCAGGATGGTCTTAGGTGATGCCCATGCAAGGATTGTTTGACCCCACCCCTTGAAGGGGTTGCTACCCACAGGTTGCTGTTTTGTTACTTCACATATATCTTGAAATTGCAATAGGAGCCCAAGCTGAGCTTTGCGACTATTTTCCTTGTTACCTGTTTGGTTTTTATGACATGGCTTTTTTTTTTTTTTAAGATATATACATTCTGGATTTTATAGATTGTTACAAATAATTTTCTGGTTTGACATATAAATAAAATAGTCACCTTAGGCAGTAGAAATGAGATTTAGTGTTTAACTAGCTCTATTTCATATTTGTGTTTTTAACACCTAAAAGGAGTTCATAGTTGATGCACCTCACCTTTCCTTTTCTTGTTGGTTAGATACAGCACCATGTGCATTTCTCTTCTGTCTTTGGATTTAATTCATTTAAATTCATGACCAACAAATCTGCATTCTGACCTAAGTATAAAACTCTAAGTAATGTATCACCTATGATTTTAGTGGGGAGTCCTGCTACTTCAAAACACCTTTGTACTGGGGAGACCATTTCTGTATGCTCCAAATATTTCTGTTCTGGAAAAGTTTTTCTTTAAAAAAAGAGTTATATCAAAGAAAACTTAAGTATGAAAGAAGGCTTATGAATACAAAGCATATTTAAAATGTTGCATGTCAGATGGAGGTGTTAGCATTGTATTCTTCCTAAATAAAGGAACGCTGGACCTTGCTCATGGTGCTTTTGTTGAAGAATTGTTCACTTCTTAAACATAAAAAATATATATGACTTACTGTATATTTTATTTTGGACCCCACCCCCAACTTAAAAGAAATGTGAAATAGTCTTGGGATGCTGAAATTCAGGGCTTTGATAATGTCTGTTGTGACTGACACTTGAAGTGTATCGTCATTGTACTGTAATACGTATATCCTTGTACAATCTGAATTGACCTGTTTTGGTTATTATTTTCCATTTTGAGTTCTTTAGGAAGTATTGATCCTTGTATGTACTTTAAGTTAGAAAGCTATAAAAACATACAGGCTGTTACAGTGTTCAGTGAGAAGCTGCTGTCAGTAGTGGCTTTGAAAGGACCCAGAGAGAGAAGACAGAATCAAGCACACTTAACTGTTTTTTTGAGACAGTCTCATAGTAGTCTATGCAGGCCTGGGATTCAAGCGGTCCTTTGCCCCAGCATCCTGAGTGCTGGGATTACAGGTGTGTCCCTGTGTTCAGCCTAGGACAGCTCTGAGCTCAAATTTGGCTGCTCTATTTTCTGTGATGACAGATCTAAGGAAGTTAGGATTCAGACCTTGTATGGGGATTTTAGCCAGGTGGAACATTCTACAGAAAGCAGAATGTGACTTAGCTGGTGCCATGAGTGAGTCCTGTTTGACAGAAAATGATGGTCCTAGCACTGATTCCTAGTGATAGAAACCACAAATGGCTCCTTTGCTTTTGAGTACTTTGTTTGAACACATAATCTTCTACATCAGCAGTGGTGAGAAGTGGGTCCCCTCTTCCCTCCAAACAAAGGCTCTGGAAAACAGGCTAAACTTTTTTAAAATTCTAACTCCCAATCTTTTTTTTTAAGATTTACTTTACACACACACACACACACACACACACACAAACACACACACTCTCTGTAGCTGTCTCTAGACACACCAGGAGAGGGCATCAAATCCCATTTCAGATGGTTTTGTGAGCCACCATGTGGTTGCTGGGAGTTGAACTCAGGTCCCCTAGAAGAGCAGACAGTGCTTTTAACTGCTGACATCTCTCCAGCCCCCGACCCCACATGCTAAATTTCTACCAAGAAGAGCTTTATGTGTAGGCCGCTGGAACCAGCAAGGGTTTACCTTTGTATGTGAGCAGGTGACGGGAACACTGGTCCTTGAGTCATAGGTTGTCTTCACTAAAGGCAGGTCTCATGACTGACTCTCCACTGTGGCTGAGGATGGCCCTTATATTGAAACATTTAAAGCTATTCTTCTAAATAAATAGGTTTATTAGTCATCTTAGAGTTTACTGAATATTTGGAGGGTTTGTCCTAAATAATTTGGAAGGTCTTTTTGTTTGTTTGTTTGTTTTGATTTATTTTTGTTAAACCTGAAAGATTTGGAGAATTAAGAAAGCAGTTATAAAGTATCTTCAGGATTCGGCAAGTATGAAGTAATGATACAAATTTATACTTAAGTTGGTTTTTCATTTTGTTTTGTTTTTTTGCTTCTTGCTTTTGCTTTTGGCGGTCTCTTATCACTGACATGACTTTTAGGAGGCAGGATTTTGATGTGGATTTTTTTATTTGCAGGTTTTTTTTAATGTAGGTGTAATTATTGTGTGCTATATAAAAGAGTGCTGAGATGTAAGAGCCGTTCTGTAGGAGGGGTGTGGACCACACCTGATGAGTATGTAGGGCTCTATTCTTTAGGAAGCGACTCTCTGTGGGAGGGGTATGGACCACACCTGACTACTTTAGGAAACGACTCTCTGTGGGAGGGGTGTGGACCACACCCACCGAGTGTGTAGGACTCTATTCTTTAGGAAACGACTCTCTCTTCCTGTGAGAGTGTGCTCAAGGTTTTTTGTTTTTGTTTTTTATTGGTTATTTTATTTAGTGTGTTCAAGTTTTTAATAGTACAATTTTATTTTAAGCTGTTCTGAGAAAAGATGGTCTTATTTTTATTTATGGCTCCTAAGTTTACTGTTGATTTTTAAAAACAAAATACCTAGATTTATAGAAGCAATGGTTCTTTTTCAAGCATGGGAAATTGTTTGAGGTTTCCTCAGTAGTAAGCACTGTCACTTAGATCTCAACATGTGACAATGTTACTTTGAATAGCAGTATTCTTTTTTTTTTTTTTTTTTT
>NW_022196894.1:89827125-89833701 GCF_008632895.1 Mastomys coucha
ACTCAGAAATCCGCCTGCCTCTGCCTCCCACGTGCTGGGATTAAAGGCGTGCGCCACCACCGCCCGGCGAATAGCAGTATTCTTCACGATCTCTCCCATCAGCTTTATAATTTGATTGTAGTTACATTTAAATGTGTGTTTTACAGAGTGAACATCTTAATCCAGAACTGAAAATGTCAGATGGGTTTATTGAAGATGATTTAATGGTTGACAACTCTTTTGTTCGGGTTTAGAAGAATAACAAATTACTTATTCTTCTAGAACATCGTCTCCCTTTGCTTTTCATTCAAGAAGAAAGAATTAGACACATGACAGTTGAAAATATTCTATAAGATTAAAACTCGAGTTTGATGCTTTTCTTTTCTTTTCTTTTTTTTAAAGATTTATTTATTTATTATGTGTAAGTACACTGTAGCTGTCCTCAGACGCACCAGAAGAGGGCGTCAGATCTCATTATGAGTGGTTGTGAGCCACCATGTGGTTGCTGGGATTTGAACTCATGACCTTCCGTAGAGCAGTTGGTGCTCTTCCCCGCTGAGCCATCTCACCAACCCGAGTTTGATGCTTTTCTATTTTTAGATTTTATTTTGGAATTATTACCCAAAAAAAGGGAAGAAGGAAGGGAAGATGTTGTTACTTCTAAAGGTTCTCTCTTTCCCTTCCCACACCCCCTAGCAGAAAAGTGTCATGAGGGCAGTGTGCAGTGTGAGAAGTTGTAGGTTGTAGCACTTTTGTGTAGGGTGTCTTGTTTCTCATTAGCCATTTATAATTCTAGGTTCCTTATGACTACATTGACTGTAGGAACAGTTAACTTCTCAGGCAGATGCTAACACCTAATAAATGTACCTGCATCTAGGACTATGGGTAGCCATAATGTTAGTCTTCCTACCCCTAGTACTGCAAGGATTTATAGTATTTGAAATTCTGTTTTTGCTTTGTTAGGAAAATTTAGTGTCCCTGTACTCCCTTGGGTGCTTTACGATTTTCATCCCTGTTCTGAGCTGAGACTGCTATAGTGAGACAAGAAAGAATTATGTATATGGTTGGCAGATGCAACTGAAATCTTTAGTTTTTAGCTCAAAACAGTGGCTACTATCTCTATCCTCTGTGACAGTATTGATTGTGCTTTGCTGTAGTTATTAAAATGTATTATAAATGTGTTTTTCTTTTTATAACAAATGTTGCGCCGTTTGCTCGTGATTGCGTTTCCTCATCGCTCGGTGAGACACTCCTCTAATCCAATCTTTGTCTTTTGTCTTTGCTGCCTTGCAGGGTTGGTACAATAGGCTTCACTAGACTTAGCTGCAACTCAGAATTTCTCCTCCAGCACCTGAGTAAATGCTGATGGTCTTGTGGAGAGTGGATTAAGAGTACGAGCTAAGTTCTCAATCCCAATTGAGAAGCGGAGGAAATTTAAACTGTCTCCTTCCAAGTTTATCACAGCCACCACCATCAAGACAGCAAACTAAAGGACAGAGACTTTGAACTGCTGTGCTGCTCTGTGTAGTCCAGTGCACGCATGGTTTACAGACTTGGCTGGGGTTACTAATAAGTAAATAAAAAGCTGGACGCTCTGTCATTCGGACATTTCATTCACAAGTTACCAGAATGAGGGCTGTACTGGAGGCAGCAGACATTGCCGTAGTGGCCCTGTATTTTATCCTGGTCATGTGCATTGGTTTTTTTGCCATGTGGAAATCTAATAGAAGCACTGTGAGTGGATACTTCCTGGCCGGGCGCTCTATGACCTGGGTGGCAATTGGTGCCTCTCTGTTTGTGAGCAATATTGGGAGTGAACACTTCATTGGGCTGGCAGGATCTGGAGCAGCAAGTGGATTTGCAGTGGGCGCATGGGAATTCAATGCCTTACTGCTCTTGCAACTTCTGGGATGGATTTTCATCCCTATTTACATCCGGTCAGGGGTATATACCATGCCTGAATACTTGTCCAAGAGGTTCGGTGGCCATAGGATTCAGGTGTATTTTGCAGCCTTGTCTCTGCTTCTCTATATCTTCACCAAGCTCTCAGTGGATCTGTATTCAGGTGCCCTCTTTATCCAGGAGTCCTTGGGTTGGAACCTTTATGTGTCTGTCATCCTGCTCATTGGCATGACTGCTCTGCTGACTGTCACCGGAGGCCTTGTTGCGGTGATCTACACAGACACTCTACAGGCTCTGCTCATGATCATTGGGGCACTCACACTTATGGTTATTAGCATGATGAAGATTGGAGGGTTTGAGGAAGTTAAGAGAAGGTACATGTTGGCCTCACCCAATGTTGCTTCCATTTTGTTGAAGTACAACCTTTCCAACACAAATTCTTGTATGGTCCATCCTAAGGTGAATGCCCTAAAAATGTTGAGAGATCCAACAGATGAAGATGTTCCATGGCCTGGATTCATTCTTGGGCAGACCCCAGCCTCGGTATGGTATTGGTGTGCTGACCAAGTCATCGTGCAGAGGGTTCTAGCAGCCAAAAACATTGCTCATGCCAAAGGCTCCACTCTAATGGCTGGTTTCTTGAAGCTTCTACCAATGTTTATCATAGTTGTACCAGGAATGATTTCCAGGATACTGTTTGCTGATGAGATAGCTTGCATCAACCCAGAACACTGCATGCAAGTGTGTGGAAGCAGAGCTGGGTGCTCCAATATTGCTTACCCACGCCTGGTGATGACGCTGGTTCCTGTGGGCCTTCGGGGCCTGATGATGGCAGTGATGATTGCAGCTCTGATGAGTGACTTGGACTCCATCTTTAACAGTGCCAGTACCATATTCACCCTCGATGTGTACAAACTTATCCGCAAGAGTGCAAGCTCCCGGGAACTAATGATTGTGGGCAGGATATTTGTGGCTTTTATGGTTGTCATCAGCATAGCATGGGTGCCGATTATTGTGGAGATGCAAGGAGGCCAGATGTACCTTTACATCCAGGAGGTGGCAGATTATCTGACCCCTCCTGTGGCGGCCCTCTTCCTTCTGGCAATTTTTTGGAACCGCTGCAATGAGCAAGGGGCTTTCTATGGTGGGATGGCAGGCTTTGTTCTTGGAGCTGTCCGCTTGATACTGGCTTTTACCTACCGTGCCCCTGAGTGTGACCAACCTGATAACAGGCCGGGCTTCATCAAAGACATCCATTATATGTATGTGGCTACAGCATTATTTTGGATCACAGGACTCATTACTGTAATTGTTAGTCTTCTCACACCACCTCCCACAAAGGGTCAGATTCGTACTACTACCTTTTGGTCAAAGAAGACCCTGGTGACAAAGGAGAGCTGCTCTCAGAAAGACGAACCATACAGAATGCAAGAGAAGAGTATTCTCCAGTGCAGTGAGAACAGTGACGTCATCAGCCACACTATTCCCAATGGGAAGTCTGAAGACAGCATTAAGGGACTGCAACCTGAAGATGTTAATCTGCTGGTGACATGCCGAGAAGAGGGCAACCCAGTGGCTTCCATGGGCCATTCAGAGGCAGAAACACCAGTAGATGCTTATTCCAATGGGCAAGCAGCTCTCATGGGGGAGAGAGAGAGAGAGAAGGAAAAAGAAAATAGAAGCCAGTATTGGAAGTTCATAGACTGGTTTTGTGGCTTTAAAAGTAAAAGCCTTAGCAAGAGGAGTCTCAGAGACTTGATGGATGAGGAGGCTGTTTGTTTACAGATGTTAGAAGAGACTCCACAAGTTAAAGTGATACTAAACATTGGACTTTTTGCTGTGTGTTCCCTTGGAATTTTCATGTTTGTTTATTTCTCCTTATGAATGTAAGGATATGGTGAGACACTTAAGAGAAAATAGTGGTCTTTAAAAAGAAAAATGTAACTGTTGACCTCTCAGGCATTGTTTAAGGTTTTAGCCAAATTCTTCTTAGCAGAAAAATCATCTATTTGCAAGACTATGTTCCCAGAGATGGAGGAAAAGTAAATCTTCAACTTATATGAAACAAAGCGGGATGGATTGTGCAAAAAAAATGTGGTTTTAGAGTTTTCCGTACCAAAGTAAGGAGAAACCAATTATTCTCATATATCACTTAGGACAGAACATGTACTAAGGTATCCTGAGTAAAGTGTCTTGTCTACATTGCCAAGTCTTGGTAGACCTTATGCTGAAGTAAATTTGCTCATTTATAAGGTTTTTGTCTCTAATCCCTGCTATAGTTAAAAAATGAATTTGTAGAGACTGTATGATTAGTTACGTCCTGAAAGTCTAATGTGTTGTGCACTAATGACTTGAGGATAACTTTGTGTGTGGTTGGTCATTAGCATGAGTCTATGGATTCTGCTTGCCGAGAGAATGGAGGAGTGTTTTCCTGCGGGTCCTTTTGTACTGCTTGTATGAAAATGTGAGCATCCAGTTTGGAGCAGACTTTGTTTCCATCCCCTCCCTCTGTTTTTTTTTCCTACTTAAACTGAACCATACTCAACTGACTACCACGTCTGTCTGTAATTTTGTTTTTAATTAGGGGGGAGTAAATACTGCTGATGATCCCTGCATTTATTGTTCAGATAAGGATATTTTAAAATATAGTTTGAGAATTACCAGCTACCATGCAATGACTGATAAATTTAATGCTAAGTAGATGATGAATCATTTTTCTACCTGCTTTCTAAGCTGCTTCCTTGTCATTTTGTAACATTCCTTATTTGCCCAATGCCTTCCCAAATGGGTCCAGCTGTAAGATGTCCAGTACTGTGGAGAAGAGTCAACACTACTTGTGTGCTGGGGTTGGCACTTGCTTAGTTTGTGAAACACTGTTGTTAAGTTTTAGAGGAACAGTCTAACTTTGACGTCACACTGCATTCTTTATAAGTTCTCGTCCTCATTTCTGTCTGTCTTGAAGATTTGCTGTGTGTATACACCTATGCTGTTGCAGTCAGTTAGCACATGAGCATGTTTCATTACAAACTGGCTGTCAATCATAGAACACTCAGCAGTCTTGCCGTTTGTGAGTGTAGGTTTTCTGCAGCATGGTCAGCATGTTCTAGGTTGCCATGAACAGGGACTTTAGGGTTTAGCAGTGTGCTTGTGGAGGACTCGGTAGCGACCTTATTTAGCTTGGTATCCAGTTGCAACATCCGTGGGCAGCGGGTCTTCTTTGTATGCTGTTTCTCCTTATTGAAGATAGTGCAGAAGGAATTTGAGGAAAATTCTAAGGATGATGTGTGTAGTCCTATGTCTTCAACACTGCCTCCTCTCCTCCATAAGATGAAGAAAGTGATTTCTATACCTACTTTCTTTAAGCTGGTAACTTTTTAAATTGCATGACTTTTATTAAGTCTTGTACTTGAGGGGAATTACTACTTTTATAGACATTTTATAGCTTTTCAATCAAACTTAGCCCTGATAACTAAAACAAAACAAAACAAAAAAACTCTTTTTTTTTCTTTTTTCTTTTTTTTTGTAACGCATCAACTTGTTTGCAGATGATGGGCTTTATGAAGCCAATGCTGACGTTGGGGATTGTCACACACAGTCTTCCTATCTTCTGAGGGACTGCGTCTGTAAATGGAAAGAGTCATCTCTGTATGAATAGCATGCATTTCTGAAGAGCTTAGAGTGCCTTGTACAGCTGTTCTCTTAGTTTCTATTTTGAGATTTATAATCTGGAGCCAAGTAGATAGGGCCATCCTCTTGAATGGAAGGTTGAGTCAGTTCTCCAGATGTGGACTCAAGAGTTTGCCCATGTGTTTGATGGATATCTGTGCTTTGTGGCTGTCTTGTCTTCAACAGTTTTCCTTTTTGAGATAAGCTTTCAGGTTATCAGAAAGTTGTAGAATCTTGGGTTGTCCAAATTTGGATTAGGTTGTAGGAATTAACATTTCTTTTGAACACATTCCTATGCAAGTTAGCAGAAATTGACACATTGGCCAGGTGGTCTTCCTCATCCTTGTATGTACAGCATAAGTAAATAGGTGGTACTTATGTGAGTTTCTCCCTTTTATTTAGTGCTGAGTCCTAATAATTTGGAATGCTAGAGTCTTCTTACCCACTTTTTGTTGACTTATAGTAAGATACATAATATGTACCATCATGTGTCTGTCTTTGTGTAAATAGCCGTAGATGAGGTTTAGAGAACTAAGTTCATAAATAAGGAATGACTTAACATATGCATTAGATGTTTATTCTTACCAGTGTGAACATCTCTTTATTTAGTCTGAACTTTCTAAAGCGTGTCTTCCTTACTGCTTCCCAGTAATAGATAGATAATGTGCTTGAATAAGTGTGTGATGGCAGCTTCGTTTCAGGGGACCAGGCTTTATAGGTCATTCCAGTGATTGTTCCTGGGATGATACATGATTTTAGACTAGCAAAATATCCTTCACATGCATATAAGTCCTTAAAGATGGCGTGGGTCTGTAGGCATTTATACGTATATTTTTGTGTTTGTCCAAGCTAAGCTTTGGAATTGACCAAGATTACATTGACTAAAATCGTGGCTAAAGGTAAATGTGAGGAGGTGAGGCTGTTGGTCTACAGAGGTAGTAGGTGAGAAGTCATTATCCTCAGTGATAGATAGCCAGGCTTCTAGATGCTTTGTGTGGATCTAGAAAGAAGGGCATTTGGCTTTTTTTT
>NW_022196894.1:89833711-89840541 GCF_008632895.1 Mastomys coucha
TGTTGTTGTTGTTGTTTTGCCAGTGGCCTGGAGAATGATCGATGGCTCCTCTGTGGGATTTCAAGTTTCCCTTTCTCTCAGAAGGTTGTGTCCTGCCATCCCAAGAATTAAACAACTGGGATGATCTCTCCCAGCTGTTCTTTCAGGATTGCTTTTGTTTTTAGAGAAGCATCAAGTAATAGCACCTGCTTTTGACTCACATTAGTGGATCTTCTTTCCAGGGCTTCCTTTTCACTAGCTCAAAGGATCCATTTTCTCGCACAAAGAGGCTGAGCTGGGGAGTCTGTCCATGGCTCTTACTGGTGTCACCATAAGAAATGATGAGAGATCCTTCACTTGTGGAACTTCCTATTTGGGACTCTGAGGTGAGCTTCAAAGCCTTGTCCAGGGTCGTTAAGAATCCTTAAATTCCTACATCAGGAGTCTCTTATTCCAGGTGCATGATCTTCTCATCTCTGAATATCATTTAGTGTAATCTACAGATGAGCCTTGTTTTCCACTAAATAAATAGGCTTGGTCATTACTCACTAAAGAATTAGGTCTAATTTGTCCGATAGTGCAGTACTAAGTTGGCTTCCTCCCTCTTGCCTTATTCCCTTTCACAGCTCTGTTTGGAGGTGTGGGTGGAAAGGGATCACATAGGTTTCTAGTAGTAACACCTCACCATTCTCTATGTTGAAAGATTTGCAGAAGACCATTGCTGTTGAACTATGTGACTGCAGAGCCTTGTTTGTGTGCAGATGTTCTAAGAAGTAATAATAAAAGCAAACTTTCAAGATGTGACAAATCCCTGTGTGATCCAGATGTGAACAGATTGTCATCTTAGCAGCAGGGTCTGGAGAGATAGCTCATTGGATAAGAGTACTGCTCTTCCCAAGGACCTAGGTTCAGTTCCCAGCACCTACATGGTAGTTCATAACTGTCTGTAGTTCCAGTTTCAGAGGGTCTAACACCCTCACACAGACATCTATGGAGGCAGAACACAATGTACATAAAATGAAATAAAACAAAATTGTAAAGGTATAGAGTTACATTCTTTAAATTCCAGAACTTGAAGCATGGGGCTGTCTGCTGGCATAAGCCCCTCTCTAGGGAGCAAGGTCCAGCCTGCTAACTCTTAGTTTAATGTTGAGCAGGAGGGATAGATTTGTTAACACAGAAGAGGCTAAAGTAGCTGACACCTAGTATTCATAGTTTAGTAGAAGGAAGCTTTTAGGCTTTGTTATCTGTAGGCTTGCTCATCTCCTAAGCAGAGTTTCCAGGCACTGCTCTGGTTCTCTTATCTCCATTGCTCTGTAGCCTGCTCTTTATTTCAGTATTTTCTGATCTCCTGCATAGTGCTAGATTTATCTCACATACTGTCTTGATGTACCAAAGTCTTCCTTTGCCCCCCAGTATTGAGGACTTATAACCAAATAATGAGTTAAACTTTTAAACCTATCAAACCTATAGTAGCTAAAAATGTTATGGAGAATAAATGTTTCCAGAATTATTTTCTCAGATTTATATTGGTTAATAATAAGAACAATAGTATTTTGATCAGGAAACAGTCAGTAGTAAATTTTCACAGAAGTTCCTTTGAGATGATGGTGACACATGATGCAGATTTTTTTTTGCCATGAGAGTAAAGGTTGGATTTAGTTGCTATAAAGAGAAACACTTGTACCACTGAGCTACAAGGCTGGCGCATAAGTCGTGATGGGCTGAGACCCTTCCCACGAAGACTGTCTCTTGACTCGGTCCTGTCCTGTTACACTGTCTTGTACACTGTATCTGCTCAGCTAGCTGCTTTGAGTCCTAGGAGTGAAGTGAGCAGAGATCCTGAATGAGAACATTGCTAGTGCCAAGTCCCACCTTTAGTCATGGGTTTCAGTTAAAGTTCTCACTCTCCTGTGCTGGCAATAAGGTTTTACTACTGAATGATCATGTAACAATGTTGTGAAATTGATCATTCATGTTTCTGTCTCCACTCCTTTAAAAAAGGTAAGGTTTAGTTTGAGTGCAAGCCATTCATTTTTCTGGCAACCAACAACCATTGGCCTGTAGCCTTTTTCTCAGAAACAAAGAAAAGATGTGCTGTGTGTCTTTACTCTGCAGTGGTGCGTCCTGTGTGTGCTGCAGATGCTCTGCTTCCTCCTCTGTGTGTGGAACAGTGGTTTTTTGTGCCAGGAACAGAGCTCCATGCTGGCACTGCGCCCCCCCCCCCAGCCCCCGCCCTTGTTTCACTCCCAGGCAGTATGTATCTAATGAATTGTTAGTGATTTTCCTGACAACACAAGTTGACAGTATACCCACAATGTAACTAGATGAATTCACCCTACTTTCCTAGTGCTGCTAGATATATAAATTTATATATAAATAACACATACATTTAATGTTCAGTTTACCAATATAGCCTAGGCTTCTGAAAATAGAATGTCATTAGTAACTTTTGTGTGTATGTGTGTGTGCATACATTCATACGTGTGTAAATTGGAGACAAATTTGGCTCATTGAAATCTTCAGATGGCAGATGCTGGTATACAAGGTTTTGTCTAGTGTAATCAAGTTTTGAGATCTGTGTTTGGGTTAGTGCCTTCTGCTTGCCAGCATTGACAGCTAGCTAGTTTAGTCCGCACTTGTCCCTTTCTTAGTAAGTTTTCTCTGTTTTTAAACTTGGAACTAGTAAAGGAAACTAGTACAAAGTACACATTGAAATACTTTTATGCAGTCTTTGGCTCAAGGAAACAAGGCAGTTGAGTATCTATTGTAGCTTAATGTTATTCATCTGTATTTGCTTTTATACCTATAATTAAAATTTAAAGTTACATTATTATCTTGTGTCTATTTTAAATAACTTCAGTGTAGGTTTGTTAAGGACATCTGAGGAACAGCAGTTCATATTTCCATGAGTGAGGAGAGGCTGAAGTCCATAGAAAGCACAAAACTGTTCACAAGTGTGTGTTTCCACTTGTGAAAAGCACAATACTTAATAACATTTTTACTAATGCACAAGTGCCAGTCATAAACCCACCCAGTCTTTGTCCAGAGTTGTTAGGAAGACTACAGCCCAGAGCGCCTAGGTGGTGAGCCCACTGTCACAGCCCAGTCCTTGGTGAGGTCCCTCTGTCTGTGTGGCTTTGATGGAGAGAGCAACTGGTTATATTTGGGAGTTACAAGGGAAAATGAGGCCTGGATACAGACACACAGTCTGAAGCTGAAAAAGAGTTATCAGGTCCTGGTGACAGCTCTGTAAGTTGTAGTCATTTGAACAGTTAAAAAAAAATCTCATCCAGAAGAAATATTACTTGTCAATAGTACTCCAAAGACATGAAAATATTCACATTAAATAGTGCAAGTACTATGTTGATTTATATAGTTTATATGACATGACATTACCTTTGTTTTCTTTATGTGCCTGATGATACTTTGGATCTCTGTGTTCTGAGCATCAGACTATTTCTGGACAGATTCAACATGACACTGCTGTTCACAGTGGCACTAAGACTTTTTAATCTGTTGGGTTAACTCCTAGACTAGATGACTAGATGTAGGCGCACACGCAGAAATGAAGGTGGCATTTCCCCTCAGCATTGCCTCCCCCTTGTTTTCCTTACCTCCAGATAGTCCCATGTTTCCCAGGAGCGAATGAGCCCTATTGACTTCTGTGTGCATTCTAACATACTGCTCTCAGAAAAGAGAGAGCCTCTTCTGTTTGGATACTTTTCTTCTTTTCCTGACAACACAAGTTGACAGTATACACCCAATGTAACTAGATGAATTCACCCTACTTTCCTAGTGCTGCTAGATTAATTATATATAATCTAGATTAATTAATAAATCTAGATTAAATTTATATATAAATAACACATACATTTAATGTTCAGTTTACCAATATAGCCTAGGTGACCTCTAACAGAGATCTTTGATGGCATAGACCAGTGTTGCTTGGGGCAGGGAGGGAAGGGGGAAAGAGGGAGAGAGGGAAGGGGGTCCATCAACAGGGTCTTGGTATGTGATATGTCTTAGAAAAGTTCACATGAACACTGATGGAGAGATGTTTTCCTCCAGCAAAAAGCTAGGCTGTGTAGCCATTACAGAATTTTACAGCAGTTAACCTTGAGGTTGCAGTGTGGGGCTGAAAGCTGCGGGAGGAGTGTGTGAAGAATGTAGGATACAGCACCAGTTTGAGGAATGTCCTTGACTTAGCAATATGCGATAGTGTAGAGCAGTTAACCTTTTAGGCCTAAAGACTGTATTCTGTACCTTTAAGGTTTATTACAACTTTATGAAATACTGGTTACAATTTCTTTGGCAGAAATGTTTTAAAATTTCATGGAAAACTGCTTTAGTTAGACTATGTGAAATGTAGCTATAACAGTGTAAATATGTATAATTTCCTGATTTCACTGTGAGATCTCAGACTTTTAAGTGGCAAACAGATCACCGAGTCTTTTGCTGATGGACTTGTCTGTGGGGTTAGTAAGATGTAAAAGCTTTATTTTTTTTTTTTTAATAGCGACAAATTGTGGTAGTATCGGATGATGGCATGGAGCCATCCCCCACTGCCCTGGGAGGTTTTGCTTCAGACCTACAGGGCTTGGCTGCCTTTCTCTGTCTAGAACTGTTGCTAATCACCATAGGAACTCCTAGACTTTCTGCTTTGTCTCTGTTGTTGTTGTTGTTGTTGTTGTTTTTGTTCTTTTCCTTTTTTGACAAGATGGATATCAAAAATAGTTGCTGTGCAAAAGTTAGTAGTCTTCTTCAAGAAGAGAACAATTCCTTTTCTAATAATACCCTGTGAAATTGCTTCATTCATTCCTTTATTTTAAAGCCAAATGTCAGCAGAATACTGCTCTTTTTATCTAAATAATTTTGATGTGGTGTTAAGTATTAATGCATTTAAAAAGAAGTCTTCATTGAGAAATACTTCCCCAGTGTACTCCCTGTGAAAACTTTGCTCAGATTTCTGGCTAAGATACCAGTCAGTATACTGGGGCTGCGTATTATATACATGTATTGTTTTAGTCTGGTATTGTTGTAGACCAGGTCTGGTTATAATAGATTAGGTTAATACTAGTTTGTTACATTAACACTACTTTGTTTTAATTATTTCCAGTTTACTCTCTTGTCCTCAGACTCTTTCATTTTCAAATTTCACTAATCAGGTCCATTTCATTGTGTAAGGCTTTAGTTTTAAAGAAAATAGAATTTGGTGTAAACCAGGTTACTTCCATCTTAAAAGGAAAACAATTAAAACTGTAGATTTAAAATTGTTAATTATCTGTGACAATTTTAATTTGCCGATAATGTATACAAGCGATTTTTAAAACTGTAGATATATATGATCTTGGTTTACTGTGTTAAGTGTTGCTGTTGTTTAAAAATGGGAAAAAACCCGAAGCAAATCTGCTTAAAGATCTGTTGGTTTTCATTGATGGCTACAAACACTCTGTTCTCTGTGTACTTGTGTTATTCTGCCAGCTGCTGCATTAGCCTGCAGAAGTATTTGAAAATTTATAATGCATATATTTCTTGCAAAGTCTGTTCTTTTCTGTGGTATTTTGTCCTGTAACTGAAGTGTAGTAGTTCTTTTATGGAAATGTTAAAACTTCTGTACCAACTTTGAATAAAATGAAAAATTGACACTCCTGTGCCTCATGTGAATATCTGTCCCAAACTCAGTGTTCTGTGTCTCAGTTGAACAAGTCATACTCTACTAAGTTCTTGCAGACTTGGCTCTTGAGTGCTTTCAGAAATCCCCCATTGTGAACGATGACACAGATAGTGGCTAAGGTTACTTATATGTAAAACATGGAATAAGAATATTCTTGGATTTTCCTTTAGAACTTCAAAATCATGTCAAGTTACAGGGATGTTTTGAGAGGACAGGGAGTATGGGAATGTCTTCCCTCCTGGAAGCTGCTCCTGCCACCTTTGCTTGCAGGTGCACAGCCGCTTGCTCACATGCTCCCTTTAGTTCTTGGTGCCTTTTTATGGCAAGGACAATTAATTAATCATAATTAGTGTAAAAAGCCAGAAAGTAACATTGAGTGGTTTTAGTTCAAAGACTTGGACTACATGCTGGTTAGCAGCGTTAAAGAGAAGTCTTAGAGAAGTCTGGTGTTGCATTTAGCTTTGTGTTTTTTGTTTCCCTTAATCTGGGACAAATTCCTGTTTCCCGCCCCCATGTTTGAGTCTGTAAATGTGAATGCCTCGCAACTTGGGGTCATTTTATTTCCTAATGATTAGATCTACATTGTACATTTGGGGAGGGACTACAACATGATGGTCCTGTGTTCTCAGAACTTAACATTAGAGATCTGTTGGGTGATCTCTGTGGTTGATGTTCATCTTGATACTTGGTTAAGCTAGCCTCTTTATATCTCCAATGTCAAGCTGGTTTTTTCTTTCGATAGTTTGTGAGGTAATTTAAGGCTATGAAAGCACTTACTATTCTCCATCACACTGGAGCCCATTGTTTTGAGCATCCTCTTAAAATTTTTAAGTTGTAACTGGCAGTACAAAATGGCTATTTTCCTCATCAGTGTGAGCTCAGGGTTAATTTATTCAATAAGTCATAGGCCACTGTTACTGTTGTTCATGTGTTTCCAGATTTAGCTAATGAGACCTTCAGGAAAATTTTTGTGTTCTGTTGACATGGTTCTGTCAGTGTTTCTAGTATACCAGAGTTTATTAGGTTCACTGTGTTCTTTATCCCACTTGGGTCAAGCATTGGTAGAAAATGGTCTGCGTATGCTCGTTCATTGCTGTAGAGAATGGCTCATCTCATCCTATGATATAGAGAGCACCATCTACATCTACTGGCTTCAATTCGTGGGTGGTGGTGG
>NW_022196894.1:89840964-89844568 GCF_008632895.1 Mastomys coucha
GGTGTGGTGGTGGTGTGTGTGTGGGGGTGTGTGGTGGTGGTGGTGTGTGTGTGGGTGGGTGGTGGTGGTGGGGTGTGTGTGTGTGTGTGTGTGTGTGTAAAGTTGACATTCAGTATCTTCCTCAATTGTTTGAGCTTGCTAACTGTAGTTTGCCATCTTGTTCTTGGGATCTCCTGTTTCTGCTTCCAGTCCAATGTTGGGATTATAGATGGCCACAGTGCCTGCCCAGCTTTTATGTGGGTTCTGGGAATTCGAACTCCAATGATTGATAATATTAATCCTCTTGTTACATTTAACTCTAAACTCTGTAAAATTAAGAGACTTTTTAATGGCATATTTAGTGTTAACTGAATATAGAATTCTAAATTGGGAAACTAGAAGCTAGAAAATAGTGGAAATTTGGAAGCCTAATAGGATATTTTCCTGGCTTGTATGTCTCATGTTCCAAAACTTCATAATTAAAAGCTTTACTGAAAGCCTCTGGTCCCAGGTGGGTGCTTTTGAGTGTGGCAGCATAGCCCTGGGAAGGGCTGGGCTCTGCTCTCTGTCCCTTCCAGCGCTTGCTTGGGACACTACACTTACTTCCTCAGTCTTTTTCCTCTGCTCAGAGGAGTTTCTAAATTGTATATTCCAGCTAATTCTGTGGACAAACTAGCTTAAGTAACTTCTATCAGGTTTTATTTTATGAGCTCTTTTGTGCCTCATCTTGTGACAGCCCCTCTTTTTATTTCCTGGATCTGTTGGAACCCTGGACGGAGTTTTCCCTTCTGTGTCACTTACTCTAAGACAGCGTTTTTCCATGCATGTTGGTCTTTCGTGGGAGGGTTTTCTCAGCTGTGTGCAGATCATTGGTTATCTGCTTATGGTGAACAACAGCAGAAATGCCCTGTGGGAATTTTTTGTCAGTTTGAATATTTGGCCTCCGTGGCCTCCTCCTTAGGGGAAATCCTGCAGCGCCTTTAGAAAAAGCCAGATTGACTGCAGAAAATTTTAAACTGAAAGGCGTGGCTGGAGATGTAGCTCTGAGAACTACTATAGTATGAGGTCCTGAGGTCTGTCCTCAGGAGCCCCCCAGGGAAGAGGAACATGGTGAGCCACCATTCTGAGAACACAGGGTTTCAGTTCTTAGCCTTTTTGGCATGGCACCCTACTTGGAGCAGTACCTGTACCTCTTCTCTCTGATGAGTCCACTCCAGACTCCTGCATGTGCATGTTGGCATCCACCAATTCTGCATGTTTTCCTCTGTGACTTAACCCCCTGTTTCAGAGGCTGATCCGTAGGTTTCCCAGCTTTTCCCATGGCTGTCTCTTTCCTCTCCAGAATGTGTATTAGTGTATTGTATTGTATACTTTGTGTGTGTGTTTTGTCATGCATGTTCCAGTAAAGCTGAAAAAGTCGTCGTCTTAGAAGCCTTAGTGAGTTTTCTAGAGACGAGATACTAGCGTTGACTCTTCCAACTCCCTGGTGTGTCTTGGTGTCTGCTCGTGTTTATTAGCCTTTGAAGGTTGAAATTTCAGAACCATTGTCCTGAAAGAATTCTTCCCTGAAAGAATGCTGGCCACCAATGGCATAGCAGGCGTTCACAGTTCTGCTTCTATAGGACCACGAAGACTTGATGTTTCAAGGGTAGTAAGTCCTACCTATCAAACCATTTCATTATACTTGACCTGCGTAGTACACAAAGCAGCACAGATGTAGTGTGAGTGCGTACCATTTTTTACTAGAACCTACAGATTCTTGGTAGATACTAATTCCCCTTGGCCAGGTTCCTGTGAACCCATTTTTGTTAACTGATAATCTTTATTTTACCTGTTTCTGCTAAAGACACCACATGTAGTATATAGCAGATATGTTAGGACTCAGCTTGAGGCCAAGAGCATAACTCACACCCATGTGCTGTGCAACTAACATGTTCCTGGAGGCCCATTGTTGCCTGCACACTGTGTCATTATCATACTTAGGTTTCTTTTGTTTTTTGAACATTAATATCATATATGAAACCACACATGTACAAAAAGCAAGCAGCAACCAAGAGCCCCACGTCAACGTGGTGCTAAGTAGACTTCAAGATGGACAGTTGTCTATGAGTGAGCCACACAGTGTAGGGCATTGCCTTGTTCTGCTTCTGATGGGAATGTGTGCAGCAGGTGAGTGACCCTTATTTTTCACCACTCTGCATTTGTGGATGCCTGCAAATGGCTTTTAAAATTGCTAGGAATATGGATTTGGGCATTTCAAATGCATTTTTGAAAATAATTGACTTCCATTGGGAAGCATACACATCCACCCATCCACCATCTGTCCATCCATCCATCCATCCATCCATCCATCTATCCATCCATCCATCCATCAGCAATAGAACACTGTCATTCTCCCTGTCCTAATAATGTTCATTCCACTTCCAGAAAGTCCTTGTTTTAGGGGAGTTTTATCTAAAGATCCCATTACTCAGGTTTTTACTCAAAGTTCTATCTGAAATGTTATTTTTTTCCATCCTATACTGAAATAAATATAGTTTTAGAATGTGGTGTGATGTGCTCTATTCTCTGGACCATGGTCTCTATTTGTTTTCTGCTGCTATAATAAGTAGCAGAGACAGTAATTTTTGAAGAATAGAAGTTTTCCTTTAGTCGTGGGTGTGGTGACTGGGAAGTTTAAGAGCATGCTGCTAGCATCCCTCACTGCCTCCTCCCCATCCAGCATGTTGAGGACATTGTGGAGTAATAACATCAACAGGACGTCAGGCTGTACCGAAGTGAGAGTGTGACAGAACCTAGTCATCCCCCAGTGACCCCATTCCAGATATCTTCAGCATAAAATGCAAGGCTGTTTCTCACATGGAGCTTGGGAGATGCAGTTGTCCTCGGCAGATCTACAGTTCAGGACATGGATTGCAGATCCATTGTCTTTTTAGGTTTTGTTTTCGTTTTTTGTTTTTTCTTTTCTTTTTTTTTAAGACAGGGCCTGTGGAATAGTATAGAGTGGTCTTGAACTCAGAATCTTTCAGTCTGAGTTCTGGGATTGTCATGGGCCAGGAATCCTGTGAAAATGGTTTACCAACTTCCTCCTTGTATGTTCTAGACATCTAGGCAGATGTGGCTTATTTTTCACAACTCTCTGACCTAGCTTTTGTACTCCAGATCTGACACTGTTAATGTTAGCTGGCATGAATGAGAAAGAAGCAACACGTGTCCCTGCACACGTGGACACAGGCATGTGCACACATACATACCACAGAGAAAAGTATGTGCAACAAATGGAGACTGCTGCCCTTTGACTTGTTCCCCTCCAGTCTCAGTGGAAGTCTCACTGTTACACTGTGGCAAGCTGCCTGTAGTCGTGTGGAAGTCTCATTGTTACACTGTGGCAAGCTGCCTGTAGTCCTGCCAAAAGGTGTGCAAAACTTAGGGATTGCTAATTTCCATTTTCATAGGTTTTCAGTCTTTGAATTGTTGTAGCTCTAAATTCCCTGCATCCTTTAGGATCTGAGCATCTAGTAAGGTTTGTTTTATCCTGTGTCAAGATGCTCTGGAAAGCTAAAGCACAGTGACTGCCTGACCGCCCTCTTTGCTGTCCTAGCGCCACCCCCCACCTCTGCACCCC
>NW_022196894.1:89844713-89848807 GCF_008632895.1 Mastomys coucha
CCCAGTGTTTCTTGCTCTTGCTCTCTATTTCTGATTTTGAGTAAGGATGTGTATTTGCTTTATTGTGCATTTCTGCCTTTCAAAAATTAGGATGTGTTTCTTTGCAGCAAAGATTTTCTTTGTTATTTTGTATATCTTCTGACTATTTAATCTCTCCCTCCTTTCCAGTTGGATCAAATAGTGAGCAATTTTTACTTCTTGGCTCTTTGATGTATGCTTTCATCAGATGCATGTTGAGCCCATACTGTGTACCAGCCTCTGCTCCAGGGATGTGGACTTGACGAGGTGTGGTTTAGAACAAGGTACTTCCAAATGAGTGATGGTACACTAGTAGAATGCTCACAGGATTACTGTGGAAAGAAAAACTTCTCATAAATAGCTGAATCTCGAGGGACAGCTTTGTTCTTAAAATTTTTGTTTTTCAAAACAGGTGCTTTTATGACCTTTGTGTGTCTGCCCTGCTTTGTATGATAGACATAAATGCAGTACCTTTGTTCCATCGCTTGGCTGCAGCGCCTCTGCCACGGTCTAGCGATGGGCTCTTGTGTGCTGCTGCTCACCAGGATGTGCCAAAGCCTGCTTCTGCTTCTGATTTCGTAGTAGTTTCAGTTTAAAAAGAAAAAAGTAAAGAACACTTTTTCTTTTTTTTTTTGTTTTTTCGAGACAGGGTTTCTCTGTGTAGCCCTGGCTGTCCTGGAACTCACTCTGTAGACCAGGCTGGCCTCGAACTCAGAAATCCGCCTGCCTCTGCCTCCCAAGTGCTGGGATTAAAGGCGTGTGCCACCACCGCCTGGCAAGAACACTTCTTAATACAGTCATCTAATTGATATTTTTTTAAAAATTGCCATTTAGAACATCTAAACATCTGACATCTAAAGCACAGAACCTAACTAGAATTTCCTTATGAATCTTTGTCTTTGCTGTCAAAATTCTTCGTTGCTTCAAACCTTCTGTAGTATCTCTGGCACTCAGTGCTGTCCTTTGCGTGTGAAGAGGTTGAACTAGGCAGAGTCAGCAATGAACAAGGCCACTCCTTGGCAGTCTCCACCAGACCCCGGCTCTCACCACCTATCTCAGGAGCTGCCATAGTAACCAGGACTTCTGCCTGTTGTCTCCCATCCTTTATTCATCTGGAAGGGAATGGGGAAGAGAGAAGAGGATCCTGGATTTGTGGAATGTTCTTAGAATAGTAAACATAGGCACCTGAATTTTGGTCTTGTTTCCTGATGAAGAAGTAGAAGCCACCTGCTGGGACTGCTGTTCATATTGCCCTCAGGGAGGGCTGTATGTAGCATTACCACAAGGAAAAGATGATTTACTCCTTAAATTAGACACAGAAAAGATCTCTGTGTCTAAATGAGTCCACACAGACTCCAAGAGAAAGACCTGTATTCTCCCTTATGCAGATCCCAGTCTGTGATGTGTACATGTGCATGCATGCATATAGATAAGCAGCTGTAAGTGGGTCCAGTGTAATGTAGAAAGGACCAAGGGAAGGTAAGAACACAGGCAAAGAGACAGTTGTGGAAGAGTATCTAAAGCGAGTAATTTTTCTAGTTATACTTATTCCTAATGGTTGTATCATTTCATGGTGGGTAAGTGAATACAAGTGTAATTGAAACTGAAAATAAAAGTCCTGAGTGAAGCTCCATCCTGCAGATGGCCATCCTGACTGTAGCAGCTCTCTCCCGCAGGATGGCCATCCTGACTGTAGGCTCCATCCTGCAGAGTGGCCATCCTGACTGTAGGCTCCATCCTGCAGGATGGCCATGCTGACTGTAGGCTCCATCCTGCAGATGGCCATCCTGACTGTAGGCTCCATCCTGCAGGATAGACATCCTGACTGTAAGCTCCATCCTGTAGGATGGACATCCTGACTGTAGAAGTTCATTGAGATTCGTAGAATATGGACTGGTCAAGGGTTTGTTTAAATGGCTACCTTAACTTAGCAGTGTGACATTTACCTTTGTGAGTTCATTACAATAAGGTGAAAAAGTCTTTGGGGGTTTTCAGGATGTCTCAGAAGGTAGAGGTGGTCTGGGCAAGACAGGGGACCTGAGTGGCATCCTTAGAACCCACATAAAGTTAGGAGAGAACTGATGCTGTGAGGTTATCCACACATGCCTACACATAATTCACACACAGAGAATAATGTAAATGAAGAAACACTAAGCAGAGCCTCCATGTGACACAATAACCCCACTTCTGGGCTGAATCTCCATGTGACACAATAACCCCACTTCTGGGCTGAATCTCCATATGGCACAGTAACCCCACTTCTGGGCTGAATCTCCATATGGCACAGTAACCCCACTTCTGGGCTGAATCTCCATGTGGTACAGTAACCCCACTTCTGGGCTGAATCTCCATGTGGCACAATAACCCCACTTCTGGGCTGAATCTCCATGTGGTACAATAACCCCACTTCTGGGCTGAATCTGGTGGAAGAAATCAATGTATTTCAGAGAAAGTCCCCATGTGGTACAGCATTGTTCATTACAGACAAGGCACAGAATCTTCCTGTGAATCCATCAGAGGGTGAGTGGATGATAGCAAACATGCAGAAATACACAGTGCAATACTCAGACACAAACTCATGTCACCTGCACCAAAACAAACGAGTCTGAAGAGTGTATTGCATGGCATACTCTGGCAGGGGAAGACAAAACTGCAGGAGCTTCCTTCTGAAGAAGCTACATAAGTCAGCCCACAGAGGGAGAGAGCAGAGTGATTACCACAGACTGCAGAAGTTAGTAATGGATACAAGCAGCAAGAGGAGAAGTGGGTTACTAACTGAAGGAGCTAAGTGGGTAACTGAGAAACTTAGCCACTCTGCAGAGAGCAGGAGGATGGCTTTTGTGTCCCTAGCACAAAGAGTATTGTCTAGGTGTTGGTAAGATGAATTAAGCTAATGAACATTGCTGGGTTGTTATCCAGAACACTTACATTTTTACCAGTGTAGTAGGTAAGTTCTGAAGAAACTGGAACCATAGACAGAACAGTGCTGGGAGTAGGAAACGAGTCTGGCTTCTGCACTGACTTCCCCATTCTAGCTAGCCCATCTCCCTGCTCTCCTGCTCCAGCCAGAATCCAGAGCCACACCTGCTCTGAGCACTTTGATACTCTGTTTCAGGCGCTGGCTGGCTGAACTTTGCTTTCTCTGACTACTGCTTAACAGTGGCTCTCTCTTCCTGAGCTCTGTTAATGATGGTTCTTGTCATGCGAATCTTGCCTGTGCTTTAGTCAGCCACTTGTCAGTGACTATCTCCCTACCTGTCACATCGTTCAACAGGAGTCCGCTTCACACCCCTGTCTGTCTCTTGAGGGTAGATTTCATAGCGAGCAACTTGGCCATAAAGTTTCTTGTCTGTGGAAAGAAACTTTTAAAAACAATGTTTCCAGATACATATTTTGAGCTATAAGAAATAGTATTTAGTTTCTTCCCGATTCCCTCCAAATGACAGTTTCAAAAGTCTTGACTTCTATTTCTGGTACCAGGGAATTGGCACACTCCTGAAAGTGTATACTGCTCCATTGCTTGTAGTAGAGGAGTGCACTGGTGTCTTGTTTGTAGCTCATTCATTGTAAATCATGGGCAAGTGGCATGGTGAAGGTTGGTGGGTACTTTGCCCAGAACTGTTCCTGCATACTGTAAGTGATTTTAAGTTTTGCAGAGTGACCATTTGGTATGCCTGCGCTATGGATCTTCAAGAATTGAATCCAATGCCATCTTTTTTTTTTCCTTTTTTATTAGATGTTTTCTTTATTTACAACATCAATTTTCCCAGGTAGCCCCCCCCCCAAAAAAGAAAAATAAATAAAATAAAAAAACAAAAACTAAAACAATCCCCTGTTCCTTGCCCCCTCCCCCTGCTCACTATCCCAACCTCTCCCACTTCCTGGCTCATTATCCCAACCTCTCCCACTTCCTGGCCCTGGCATTCCCCTACACTGGGGCATAGAACCTGCACAGGGCCAAGGTCCTCTCCTCCCATTGATGACCGACTAGGCCATCCTCTGTTATACGCATGCTGCTGGAGCCATGAATCCCCCCATGTGTACTCTTTGGTTGGAGTTTTAGTCCCTGGGAGCTC
>NW_022196894.1:89851434-89858401 GCF_008632895.1 Mastomys coucha
TGTCTAGTCCCTGATTTTAATGGGATTGCTTCAAGTTTCTCTCCATTTAGTTTGATGTTGGCCACTGGCTTGCTGTATCCAATGCCATCTTTAGTCTGTTGCATTTGCTAGGATTGCTGTCAGAGCACTGTATTTGTTACTGCCGTCAGCGCCCCTCAGCAGTGACTTTAAATGGAACTAGCAGCAACTCACCAATTAAAAGATGCACACTAACTGGATTAGAAAATAAGAGCTGCAGGGGGAGGGGTGAAGGAACAGGTTTGGTTTGTTGTTGTTGTTGTTGTTTTTTCCTGGAGGGGAAACCGGGAAAGGAGATGTCATTTGAAATGTAAATAAAGAAAATATCTAATAAAAAAATAATTCCACCAAAAAAAAAAAAAAAGAGCCAACTGTCTGTTGCCTTAAACAACTTGACTGGCAAAGACATTAGGAAACTAAGTCAAAGGATAGAAGCCAACTTACCCAGAAATGGAGGTTGGAAAGAGGCTGGCATAGCTAATCTTATACCAGAGCTAGTCAGAAGAGACTAGAGTCTGATACAACAGTTCTAAGTGCTGATGTGCTTAATCGTGGGCTCCCAATTTCTTGAAACAAACACTAAAGGCTTTGTTATAGTAATGACAGGAGACTTTAATACTCCACTCTTACTTTCATACAGGTCTTAAAAACTCAGTCAACAAAAGAGAGTCAAGTCATACCGTAGGGCAATTGGAATTACCATATGTTTACAGAACGGTCTATCCAACAGATAGAAAACACTTGGAGCTATCCACCAAACTTGTAAGGTAGACCAATAGCAATACTTCTCAACCTGTTCTACAGAACAGAAAGCAAAAGTACTTGTACTGAAAAGCTGTTTTTACCCTGACACCAACACCACATAGGGGCAGAATAAAGAGAAAAACTGCAGACCATTTTCTCTGATGAACTTAAATGTAAAAATTTTCAAGAAAACATTTGCAAACTGAATTCAAGAACACTTAACGAAAAAAAAATCCACATCACTACCAAGTTGATTTTATTCCAAGTTCATAGGATGGTGCATATGTGAATCTGTGATGATGGTAAAGGGCCTTTACCAAAGTTTAGGCAGTTCTGGGCAAAGGAGAAACAGAAGGAACATCATGAGCATGCTAGACTGTGTGCCGTGAGTGCAGTTAACGTTGCACTAACAGGAGAAAAACAGAGCGCTTCTTACACACTCTGAAGTGAGGCAGATTTTTTCTGACATGGTACTTGAGCTCTAACCCAGAGCAACAGGAAAGAGCAGAAAATGAAAAGACTATAATAGGACATATGACGCTGACCTGTTTGTCCACAACGTGATCCTGTATGTAAGGCACCCTATGCACTCCAGAAAACTTTGAGAGCTGATATGTAGGTTAGGAAATTATTAGGATACAGAATCTGTGGTATCTCTGTAGAATAGTGAACTTGCTAGGAAAGTACCCATTCTTATACATAACAGTAACAACAAACACTGTAGGAATAAGCCAGCTACATAGACTGAACTTGAAAGACATCAAAGAAAGAAATCAAAAGCAATGGTAGACGATGGCAGATTTTTCTATGCCCATGGATCAACAGGATTAATGTGGCAAAAACTGGGCATGTTACTGAGAGCAAGCTATAGGTTCAGTGCAGCCCCTAACAAGGTTAAATACATTAACTAGGAGAAAAGAGGTCTAAAATCCACATGGAAGGTAAAATACCATATCTAGCCGAGTCAGTCCTCAAAGAAAGCACAGTTCTAGAAGCACCATGATACCTGAGTCAGAACCATAGTGACGAAGAAGGCATGCTTCAGGCACCGACACACCTGTCCACACCGTGGGACTGAGTGCAGAACCTAGAAATGAGCCGTACACAGACCTGTCCACACCGTGGGACTGAGTGCAGAACCTAGAAATGAGCCGTACACAGACCTGTCCACACCGTGGGACTGAGTGCAAAACCTAGAAATGAGCCTACGTGGCTGCAGAAACCTAGTTGTTGACACAGGTATGAAAAAACATACTGGAAAAGTGGTAACTTCTTCAAAAAACCTTACCTGGGAAAGCTGGTTATCCTGCATGCAAAAGAATGAAATCAGATCCCTATCTTTAATTTTGCACAAAAATCAATTCAAAGTGGACAAAAGACCTTAATGAGATGCTGAGGAGGCCATGAGGGAAACTGCATCAGAATACAGGCACAGGCAAGAACTTTCTGGAAAAAGACTCTTAACAGCACAGGAAGTGAACACAAGAATTTGCAAGTGGGATTCCATGAAATTAAAAGGGATAGGAGCTCAGCATAGTACAAAGACAGGCTGTAGAATGGGAGGAGATCTCTAACAGCTATGCGCCAGATGGGTCTAATGTGTAGAATGTTTCAAGAAATGCAGAAGTTAAACACTAGACCCCCCCTAATTATGTAATCAGCAAATAAGTCAATTAACTGGACAGTTTTCAAAGGTACAAATACACATGGCCTGTAAACATTTCAAGATGTGTTTAGCATTTTTAGTCATCAGGTGAAGCTTAGAACTATGGGAAAGAAATAAGAGATGTGGTGAATACATAAAATAGATAACAACTTGTGTCATTTACTACTATAAAATACATACAGATTAACTGTACAAACTTAGAAGTTAGCACACTTGCTAGGCATGGTGGCTTATTTCTGTATTCCCAGCATTTGGGAGGCTGAGGCAGAGAATTGCCAAAAATTTGAGGCCAGCTGGGGCTACCTAGTAAGTTCTAGACTAGCCTAGGCTACAGAGTAAGGCACTGTCTCAAAACAAAAAACAAGCTAAAAATAATACACAACACTTTTTAGTTGAGAGTGTCAGAGAATTAAAGGCAAAATATTAAGTTCTGTGTGAGTGAGTGAGCGACAGACTACAGTGGTCATTTCCACCCAAGTCTTGTTGCTCATACAGTGAGCTCAGATGTTACCAGGAGTCTATGTAACTCCCAGAATGAAGCTGACCACCACGAGCAATTCCTTTCTGTTCTTTGCCTTAGCAAGGTGGTTGTTGGTTGTCAGGTTTTTCAGTACATGTAGTGCATGGAGCATCTGATGTATGCTAGTTGACTGTTAAGTGTTAATCAGTGAGACTTCTGGCTAACTGACCAGGAGTTAGGGGTTTGGATAATCAAGTTTAGTTTTGTATTTGGGGCTTCAGGTGTAGGGGGGTTGGCACAGAAAAACCCTGCTGTTGCTCAAGGCTCTACTGTGGGGCAGAATGCTACATTAACGTGAATCCGGATAGGCACCAACCTTTTTACCAGTTGTGGATTTTTCAGCACCACACAAGACCATGTGTTGCAAGATGTGAATTAGGTTAGGGATGGGTCGATAGAGTAGTGAGTTATGGAATTGGTTCTGAGCCTATGGCAAATTAAGGCTAACAGTGTTCATCAGCCTGCTGACCTGTTTGCTGGGAACTCACTTTCTATACTCGGTCGTGGGCTAAGCTGTGATTTATGGTACCTTTTAGGGTGAGTGGGCTGAGGCCCTGCTGGCCTCCTCATCCCTTCACAGTGTGAAACAGAGGTTGGCTACATAGTAGTTATCAGGCGTTGAGGCCATCTGGTCTCTGTGGTAACTACAAAGCTGCTATAAGCACAAACCGCCATAAACACTTCAAACGTGTGAGCTATGAAACTTAATCTGCTTAATGTGCCAAAACAAAGTTTGAGGCCCTGTCTTTGGGAGTTCACTTTATTTGGAGGTAAGGTATATAAAAAATATTGAGCAGCCTTAATAACCAAAAGTCTTTTGTTTCTCTTGCAGTTTCTTTTTAAAAATTATATCTATTTAGTGTGCAGGAGTGTAGGCTCACTTCCCACAGTGTGCATTTAGAGAGTAACTTGTGTGAACCAGGCCTTTCTATCTACCATGTGGGTCCCAGAGATTAAGCTCTGGTTGGGTACTGAGTGCTGTGAGCCACTGAGCAATCTCCCCTGCCCTCAGGTGTTCTTTAAACTACTGACTAATTTGAAATTACAGCAAAACAAGTAAGTCTCAAGTAAGTTGGCAGCTCCTGCAGCTCCTGCAGCTCCTGCAGCTCCTGCAGCTCCTGCAGCTCCTGCCTTGATTGTGACATTTGTTTTAAGCTACCTTCGCTAGGGAGCTGTTTTCTTTTTTGATAGATATGATAAAATCCTTTTTTAAGAAGAATGTCTCTTTGTGATTTTATGGTATGTGCATGTGTATACACTTTTATGTGAGGGAGGGTGCGCTTCCGTGCGTGTGTGTGTGTGTGTGTGTGTGTGTGTGTGTGCACTTTTGTGTGTATGACTTACCTGTGCCTGTAAGAATGGGATGAGGGTGATACATCAGGTATCTTCTAAGTTTTACCTGCCACCTTCATTCTTGAGACTTTGTCTCTCACCAGACCTGTGTTCAGAGTTTGGCTAGACTGGCTAGCCGGAGAGCCCTGGGATCTGCATGCACCCACATGAGTGCGCCCACTGTCCCCTCCTGCTGGCTGCTTCCCTAACATGTATAATAACATCTTTGCTAAACTGTTTGTTAGCTTATTAGCTGCATGAGGGTGTAGGTTGGACCCTTTGTCCTTTTGATTATGAACTCCCACTCTCCCTTTGGAATTCAACCCTTTTCCCCCTAGTCAGGTGCCCTGCCCGTAGGCTGATCTCCTCATAGTGTAGAAGAACGGACAGTGATTGGCACTGGCTGAGCCTGCTGGGCCTCCATTTGTTAGTTCTGCCTCCCAGATCCATGGAACTGCGCTGGCTCCTGAACTTTCTTTCCTTTGTGTCTATGAGCTGTCTTACATCTTAAATTCCTTTTGCTCTATTACATTTTGTTTAAGTTAGCTAAAACCAGTTTCACTTGCTTTTATACAGAGACCTCTAGCAGTATGGACTTAAATCATTCCAATTTTCATATTGACTGTGACTTTTTTTCTTTTTCTCTTTAAAAATGAAATCATAAAACAGCCAGAGACTGCTGCTGCTTTGAAACGTACAATAGAATCCCTGATGGACCGAGGCGCCATAGTGAGGAACTTAGAAAATCTGGGTGAGCGTGCACTCCCATACAGGATCTCCAGTCATAGCCAGCAGCACAGCCGAGGAGGGTAAGTGTCTCCATGAAATGGATTCAGTGTGGGCTTGGGAAATAATACTAAGCATCTTAGAAATTGTTGCAGTGCCTCTCATTAGGTCCCAGATGTGCTGCGAACCTTTAGGCAGCACTTACAGAAGCAACGCTGTGTCTCAGATTGGGATGTTAACTGACCATGCCAGCTAGGGCAGAGCAGAAAGCCATGGGTGGGTGATGGCTTACAGGCTCCTGCTGGGGGAAGCTCTGTTTTCAGCTTCAGAATGTTTACCTTCAGAATACCTCAGGTTAAACCGGGCAGTGGTGGGGCACGCCTTTAATCCCAGCACTTGGGAGGCAGAGGCAGGCGGATTTCTGAGTTGGAGGCCAGCCTGGTCTACAGAGTGAGTTCCAGGACAGCCAGGGCTACACAGAGAAACCGTGTCTCAAATACCAAAAAAAAAAAAAAAAAAAAAAAAAAAAAAAAAAAAAAAAAAAAAACCACCATAGCCAAAGTAGGTTTTTTGACCTGGAGCCAGAGCCAGCTGCACAGAGAGACATGATCTGGCCACTCCACACAGCACTCAGTTTTCTGAAGGTGTGTTCTGTCCAGGCCTCTCACTCAGTACTCTGCGCCTTGTGCAGTCACCATTGTCCCTGGACATCCTCGGGTATTGACTTCAAGTCTCACTTTTGAGTTGTCTTGGGGACATCATCAGTGCACTGTGTCAGGGCACTGCTTTATCCCTGTGGTTTCACGGTGTATACGGCACACTTGGGTGGTTGGGGATTCACACGTTGCAGGCACTGTCATTGCCTCGCCTTGTTTTGTGTTCAGTTTCTTGTGAACGCCTTGCCAGATTGAGTGTTGCTAGGAAACAGAAAGAGCCAGTGGCTGTGCTTCTTCCACAGTCATAACAGGGATGGAGTGTGTGTGTGTGTGTGTGTGTGTGTGTGTGTAAGGGGGATATGAATGGAGGAAGAGCCCCTAGCAAAGGGGGGGCTTTGCAGTTCACTCCAGTGCACTGTGAGCAAGCCCAGAAGTAGGTACCTCAGTGCACTACAGTGTGCACTATGCATTGTGAGCAAGCACCACAAGGAAGACCTCAGGTTGTAGGCTTGTGTTGCTCACAACAGTCATTGCTTACATTTATGTGTAGAAGATCCTGTTTCCAAAGTGCTCTATCTGAATGCTCATTTACAGAGATGCGTAACAAGCAAACATTGGGGGTGTGACATCAGTTCACGTGGGGGCCTTATATGACCTCTCTCTTTGTAGAGACATTGGCATATCAATGTGAGGAGCCCTTCAGTAAGAAGGGCTCATCTGTTCTCTCTGTGTGTCTATCTGTCTGTCTGTCCGTCTGTCTCTCTCCCCCCCTTCTGTGTGTGTGTGTGTGCATGTAGGCCACAGAGAATGTGTGGAAGTCAGAGGATAACTCTTTTTTTTATTGATTTAACTTTTATTGAATTATGATGAGAAAAGATATATGATTTCAATATATCTGAACTTGTTACACTTCAAAATATATCTTAAAAATATATTTTAAGTAAATAGAATTACATCCCATTCTTGTTTCCCTTTTGTACCCCAACTCCTCCCAGAGATCTCCCCTTCAATCTCTGCAATACCTTTCATTTTTTTATTTTGTCATATTCTTTAAAATTTATAAAATATTGTAACAACAAAAATGAGTATTATGAAAATTGTTTGATATAAAACAGCTATCAGTTGAACAGTCCTGTATAGATGTTTGTCTACAATATTGAAAATACATACTTTTTTCTCAATATAAATTTTAAATAACTGTATATTTTAAGATAATACATTACTACTATTTTTTTTTAAAAGAAACAATATATATATTTTTTTCTTTAAAAAGCAAATGTTGAGATATGGACCACATGAGAAATC
>NW_022196894.1:89859009-89860662 GCF_008632895.1 Mastomys coucha
ACTCCGAATCAAGAACAAAGTCGTCTTTCTTCACGATTTCCGCCAGGCTTCGAGTTAGCAAACTTCCCGCATTCTTTCGCTCCAAATTCTGAAGATTCCCTTTCAAGTTATTGTATGCAGATGCCCGAGACTTTAGGTCATTATCGATCTGAGTCACTCCCTTGGCAATTATTTCAGAAATATTTTTCAGAGACTGCTTGATTGGATATTTAGCCATATCCCACTGGAACCTTGTTATGTAAGTAACCAAGTCAACTCGACTGGCCAGCAAGTTCTCCTGAACTTTATCTTTACTGTCCTCCAGCACATCAGCCATATACTGAGCCACTTTCTTGACCACTCCTTCTACAAATGCATCCAGTTTAGCCAGTTCATCCGACAAGCCAACCAAGACATCCAACGTGCCAAACTTTAAGTCAGGAATGTTGAACTTGGAAGAGACAGCAAGGTTATTGTTCTTGGTGGTCGCTGCATGTAGTTTCTCCCATATTTGCTGACAGGTTTTCTCCCCAGGAGCAGATATGAGCCAGAACTCAGTCATGTTTGTTACCTCTTTGGCAAGCAGGGGAGAATCCGGGAAGGTGTCTCAGGAGGCCGCTACGGCAGCGGCAGGTGCGAATTCGGGAAGCCTGACTACTATTTTTTTAAATGAACATAAATAGATAAAGTCTTTTTGTTTGTTTGTTTTGTTTTTAGTAGAGCTTAAAATCTTGGCTCTTACTGTGGTACAAGCCCAAAAAAAGAACAATTTTTTAGACATTGGGTTTCATTGTAATAAGGCTGTGCTTCAATGACCCTCACATCACCAAAGGATTTTACCTACATCGTAACTAAGCTGAGAGTTGACAGTTCTGCTGTGCCAAGAGTGAATTGTAGGCACAATTTTTGGATACAGACTTCCTGCTATGGTCAAACCTATTTGACTTGAGTGAGTGACTTTATTCTCAGCCCACAGAGAACAGGTTACATTCATTTAAGAAATGGTGTATTAGGTGGTCTATCCATAAAGTCATTCACCTACTGTTTCAGTGAACAGTGGTTCTGCACAGACATTAGGTGAGGGTAAGAATTTGGTTCATTAGCTGTGATTATTTGGAAAAGCATTCATCTCAGAGAAAGAGTAACTTATAAAGTCCTCTTCTTCAAACTTGATACAAGAGTTACAGACGTCAAGCAAAACATTCAGTCTCACTTTGTTGTTCTCTTACAAGCCCCCTCTCAAGTTAATCATCTACATTTCAGAGGACAACTCCTGACAGTTGGATCTCTCTTGCTACCTTGTAGGATCTAGGAATTGAACTCAAGTGGTCAAGATTGTATGCAAGCTTTTCCACCTGAGCCATGTTGCTGGCCCAGGCACGACACTTTACTTCTGTATAGTAATAAATGTTTTCCATGGTGTTTTTTGTTAAATGAGCCTGTGAGGTCTAGTATATGTAGAATTGCCTGAGTAAAGCTTCTTATTGCCTGCCTTAGGGAGTGTGAGACCACTTGGAGTCTTGAGAGTCAAGCCTAGCCTTCCTTGTAGCAGGCATTCCTCCACTCGACAGATAGCTTGTGTGTATTGTGGGTAATCAAGAAGTGTTACACTGAAACTAACAGAAAAGAAAGTGGGGAAGAGCCTCGAGCACATGGGCACAGGGGAAAATTTCC
>NW_022196894.1:89860978-89868735 GCF_008632895.1 Mastomys coucha
TTCATAGCAGCCATATTTATAATAGCCAGAAACTGGAAACAACCCAAATGTCCCTCAACAGAGGAATGAATACAGAAAATATGGTACATTTATACAATGTAAACAATGAATTTATAAAATTTTTAGGGAAATGGATAGATCTAGAGAATATCATCCTGAGTGAGGTAACCCAATTACAAAAGAACATACATGGTATGCACTCACTGATAAGTGTATATTAGCCCAGAAGATTAGAATATACAAAGTACAATCCACAAACCACAAGAAACTCAAGAAGGAAGACCAAAGTGTGGATACTTCAATCCTTCTTAGAAAGGGGAACATAATACCATGGAAGGAGTTGCAGAGACAAAGTATGGAGCAGAGACTGAAGGAAGGACAATCCAGAGACTGTTCCACCTGGGAATCCTTCCTATATTCAATCATCAAACCCAGACACTATTGTGGATGCAAGCAAGTGCTGACAGACAGGAGCCTGATATAGCTGTCTCCTGAGAGGCTCTGGCAGTATCCGACTAATACAGAAGTAGAGGCTCACATCTATCCATTGGACTGAGCACAGGGTCCCCAATGAAGGAACTAGAGAAAGGACCCATGGAGCTGAAGGGGTTTGCAGCCCCTTAGGATGAACAACAATATGAACTAACCAGTACTCTCAGAGCTCCAAGGGAGTAAACCAACCAAAGAGTACACATGGTGGCACTCATGGCTCCAGCTGCATGTGTAGCAGAGGATGTCCAAGTCGGTCATCAATGGAAGGAGAGGCCCTTGGTCCTGTGACGGTTCTATGCCCCACTGTAGGGAAATGCCAGGACCAGGAAGCAGGAGAAGGGTGGGTTGGTGAGCTGGGGAGGAGGGGAGGGAACAGGGTTTTTGTATTTTTTTTTTTTTGGAGGGGAAACCAGGGAAGGAGATATTACTTGAAATGTAAATAAAGAAAACATCTAATAAGAAAAAAAAAGTGTTACTCACATGATATGCCACAGAAAGTGCACAGAAAATGGCTAAGAAAAAAGATGGGTCTGTCGATGATGTGCTTAGCTTTTAAAGTTTGGTTCATTTCAGCAGCTCTGAAGGTTGTAACATGTACTCAGAGTTTGGCCAAGGCACAGATTCTGTGTGCAGGAGTCAGAGTGTCTAGAACAGTGTGTGTCATTAATTAAATAGGCCTATATGTTCTTCAGGGGCCATGTTCATACGATGCCATGCCATGTGTCACAGGTCTGGATGATGCTTGGCTTTGTCAGGGTTGCTGGTGTCACAGTTGTCAGTTGATTGCATGTCTTGGTGCTTGTGCTCACTAAGTAGCAGCAAGGGGAGTTTGAATAGAGATGCTCTCACTGCAGGAGGAGTGCCAGACACAGGTCAGAGAGTCCACCACATGGCTGCTTCTCAGTAAGACAGGGCAGTGCACTGCTATTCTCAGTTCCGGCCCCGCTGGCCCCTTGCTGCCCCAAGGCCCAGGGGGCTGAAGGAGGAGCATAAGGAGAGAAATGCTTAGGTGGGGAAAGATTTCAGTTGGAGGGTTAGCTGTGCTGTCCCTCCAGAGGAGGGACGGACACTTTGAAAATGGTTTTGATGTTATTATTTATTCATAATGCCAGGCCTATAACCAATTTATGCCAAAAAGAAAAATGTCGTTATTGTATGTACTAATTTGGTGAGGTCCTTTAGAAGCAGATATCTTTGGGAACTTGCTTGCTCACTACACCTTAATGGGGAAATTCCCAGGCCAGTCTACAGATGAAGTGCTCTCTGTCTCCCAGGGTTGTGGAAGTGGGAAGTTCATGCTTAGCTGAGGAACATCTCAAACTTATTTAAAAATGTTGTTGTGTGTTCTGCCAGGCTCCAAGTGGAGCTGGTCTGGTCACCCTTATCAAGGATGGAGACAAGGCCTCAGACACCTAGAGCTTTTATGTATGTGATCTTTCTACATTCCTAAGGGCAGCCATGTTGCAAGTCAGCTGGCTGCCAGACCATGAGCTTGTGACAGAGCAGGTTTGAACAGATCCTTCTGCCTCTTGGGTCCAGTGGGAATGATTGGGAACCTTGCTGTCTTGGATCAGCTTTCCAGATGGAAGCCCGGCTTCAGTTACCACCTGTTATCACAGGCAGTGCCTGGAAGCCATTAGAGTACAACCTAGCACGGCTGGTCTCAGACAAACCGGCAGGTACTCTTCCCTCTGGATTTGCTCTGGTCCCACTCACGTCTCTGTACACTCTCCCTCCACAGACTCACCTCGAACCTGTCTGTTTGGTGGAGAAGGTACCTTTGTGGGTGTCCCCCAGGAGATGTTTCTCCTGTTTCACAACAGGAGATGTTTCGCCAGCCCTTTCTAAAAAGGGCTAGCACCTTCCTGAGGCCGGGTGATGCTCTACGGCATCACAGCCACCAGTCTCACTCCAAGGCTGCACACCAACTCTGCACTAGGTGCTGGAGGGAGGACAGCAGAAAAGCCCGTGATCTCAGAGCTGAACTGTGTGCCTCAGATGGCCTGCGGCAGCCGACTAACACACAGGCCTCACTTCCGTGTCCATAAGAGCTCTTTAGTTGTGAAAGGAATTCTGTCCTTAAATTTGGGTAGATGCTTATGGCAAAGCTTTGCTGGGTATGTGCAAGATACCCTTCTATTTACAGCTGAGCCGTGATCAGAATATCCAGCTCTGGTGAATGAGTGGAATTTTACTGACTGCTCCCCAGTGTGTCTGCTGGCGCCCTCTCTAGAGGAGATTGAGTCTCCTCTGTAGTTTTCCTGTTAGTTAACATTTCTCTTATGTTTCCCTGCCAGCATCAAGTCAAGGCCTGTGCCATGCTTCCGTTTGTGTGTGTAGATGTTCTGCAGCTTGTTGTGTTGCGGGAGGCTGTGTCCTTGAAGGTTTCTTCTAAGTGGCATTTCCCCCAAGACTTGTAGAATTACTCATTTTTATAATACATGAGAGCCAACAGATGGGTAGAAAAAGAAATGGGGTTTGTCTGCAGACAGCCTTAAGGTGAATAATCCACTGCCTCTGTGGAGTCTGAGATCAGAAAGGTTTAACCAAGACAGTCTAGGCATCCACACAGATTGATTCTTGTCTTCAGATAAACGAGTTCCAAGATGCTCTGGTGCTGCAGAGTCCTCCCACCCCCTCCGAAACTCCCCCACCCACTGGGAGCCACTGAGCACTTCAGTGGAAAATTCCACTGTGTGCCACTGGGAAGGGGGGGTGTCTGAGAGGGACAGTGACAAAGAACATAGCTCCAGTTTAAGCGAGCTGTTTTTGTAGGGTTCAGACAAGTGGAGTTTGGAAGAGTGCGGCCTTTATATCTAAGAACACTACCAGGGCATGTTCCTTTCCCCAACACCCCTAGCAGTGGGGCTGGGGGCTCAGCCCTGGGCAGGGGTGCTGAAGGGTGAGGGCTAGCTTTTAGAGAGTGACAGATCTGGATTGGTTTCCTGGGAGAGGATTACTGTGCTGGGAGCCAGCTTCAGAGCCAGCTTGGGAGCATTGTTCCCAGTATTGGGCATGGCCCTGCCCTCTGAAGCCATTTCTCTGGCCTTTCCCGCCCTTGGAGTGCAGAGTTTGGTGGCGGTAAGGTCTAAAATTCAGAGGAGGGGAAGTTGCCACCTGCAGACCATTGTGCAGAAGCAGTTCACTGCTCTCTGGCTTTTGAACATTGCACCTTGTAATGAGAGGTACTTTAGTGTTGTGAACCTGTTTTGGCCCCACCTCTCCTTGCTTGGAGGCAGCGAGTGCCTCACTTCCACCTGTGTGGTGTTGGTATGCAGCTCAGCAGAGAAGGGAGAAGTTCGGGGACAGCAGGTGATAGCTCTATGTAGTTAGAGTTGTGCAGGAAACAGAGCTTTGCCTGCTGTAAACACTGCTGGGCTCCGTGTTCAAGGCTGCTGTAGGACTGCTTACGCCACCTGGCTGCCTGCTGTGTGCTGTGTACAGCATGTGCTTAAAAAGGCTGGTTTGTGTACTGTAATTAGACTTGTAGATTATCACACTGATTTTTTTCTTTCCCCAAAATGATCTGTCCACTTACTGGCTCAGTTAATGGTTAAAATAAAAATGAAAAATGGAAACTAATTAGAGTGTTTTATTGGCCTCTTTCAGGCCTGTTGGGTGGTTGCACTGGAGTCATAGTTGTAAGTTGTTCTACCATGAGTGAGGAGCTCACAGTGACATGAATGGAGATGAGAGAGGGTCCACACACCAAGACCTTCTGTGCTTTGTTTCTGCCTAAGTTGCTGAGCTCAACAGTTGTTCCATTGTGGGGCTGTAGTCCTGAGAGTGAGTGAGGTGCAGTCCGAATCCCTTGGAGACCCTGGTCTCTCTTAGCCTTACTCATGTCTCCCAGATCTGGCTCCATGCAAGTGAGGTGCAGTCTGATTCCTTTGGAGACCCTGGTCTCTCTTAGCCTTAATCGTGTCTTCAGGGTCTGGCTGTGGAGCCTGCAGGAGGCTGTAGGGACTGATAGCAGAGCTGCCTTCTCAGCACAGTCTGCTAGGAGAAAGACAGCATTCTGGAACTCTCCATCCTCTAGGGGTGGAAGAGGCATAGCTGAACCTGGGGGCTGGGGTGGTCTCTCAGTGCTCTGTTGTCTGGGGCCCACAACTGAGTGTGGATGCCTGGAAGGAGTGGGGGTCTTATGGAAGCTGTAGAAGCCTAGCACCAAACCTTGGTGACTTTTAAAGTGTCAGTTGGCCAAAGGACTGTTGTAAGAGGCTGACGCCTGTGCATCTGGTTGCTTCAGCCTTCTGAGGTTTGTCTGCAGTGCGCATTTGCCCAAGTTTATTTAGATAAGTAGTTAAGAAAGAAAAGGGTACCATGGAAGCAGCCAGGGACCTTGCAGCTCTTTTTTTGTGTGCGAGAAGCCATGTGGATAGATTGGGCCACTCCAACCTACAGGTTGAGTATGCCTGGACCTTGAAGAGGAGGAGGACAAGGAGGAGGAGAGAGATGGTGGAGGTGACTTGGCTTTCAAGGAGAGGTGAATACAGCATATCTGCCCATCTCCAAGCTACTTTCCCCTTCTCTGTTGGGCGTTTCCTTTTCATGGAAATTTCCACGGTGGGTAGAAACAGTCTTTGCCCACATCAGCCCCAGGCACAGATCAGCAAAGTGATAAGCTTGAAATGACAGTCACATGCTGTGGTTGTGGGCACAAGCCCACTAGCAGTTTGGCCAGAGCTCTTGTTTGGACTGGGAGACTGGTGGAAGTGAGTTGAAGGGTAAAGGTCACAGGTTTGATAGCAATGGAGACTCCCAGAGCCAAGAAGCAGCCAATTCTGAAGACCTCCCAGCCTGTGGTTTTATCCTTGAGAGGCCTCCAGAGTGCCAGTGCAAGAGATGAGGTGTATCCAGGAGCTGCAATCTAGGGCCCTGGCTTCCATGGTGTACTGTGGAAAAAGAGACTAGTTCCCTTTCTGGTTATCATTTCCTCAATTGAAGGGATTGAGCTATACTGTAACTCTTAGTCCCAACGTTGTGTGTCTGGGAGTGGAAAGGCCTGATCTGTGTGATCCTCACTGCAGACACACACACTGCAGCGAGGTGAGCTAAGTAAGGATACCATAGAAGTCTCCTGAGTCTGTTCTTGACATTGGATTGTGACATTGAGAAAGACTGTAGGAAGCTGTCCTCTAGAAAAGGATGCTGGGCCAGACCGACACTCAGCTTCATGTCCTCCTCTCCCATTTCCTCAGCTGACACACAGGGTTCCTACTGTCCTCCACCCTTTTCCTCAGAAGACGTTGAAGACATGTGAAAGCATTTTAGAAATTAAAATGCATGAGACCCTTCTTTTCTTTTTTTTTTTTTTTTGGTTTTTCGAGACAGGGTTTCTCTGTGTAGCCCTGGCTGTCCTGGAACTCACTCTGTAGACCAGGGTGGCCTCGAACTCAGAAATCCTCTTGCCTCTGCCTCCCAAGTGCTGGGATTAAAGGCGTGCGCCACCACTGCCCGGCCAGACCCTTCTTTTCAAGGTCCTCACTCGGAGGTTTCTGGAACATCTGGCTTTGCGCTTCCAGCCTAGGCGTTCTTTTTGCTCTTACTACAGAATGCTACTTAAGGCTTTGTGTGTGCGTTTGGATGGTTTGGTAAGCAGTGACCAGCAGGGCCGCAGCCGTTGACCGGAAGATGGTTGAGTAGGCTGTTGGCATCTGTAAGCATACTTTCTCTCACACCATCAAGATTTTTCTGTCTATAGGTTTGCTTGAGAAATCTATGAGGCAGTTGAATGGAAAGTGGAAGAAAGCACTGCCTACTGTTTACTGTAGCTAAAACCAAAGTCTCAGAACTGGGTGTTTAGATAAGTTGACGCTGGACTGTAGGAAGGGTAAAACTTAGAACGTACAGAGGGGAGGCTTGGGCACCACGGGGCTGACAGTAGTGCCAGTGCATTACAGGGTCAGGACGTGGAGACAGAATCAGGCCCTCCTTGTCCCCTGCAAGTGCAGGGCTGTGCATGGACAAAAGCAGGAGACAAAGTTAAAGAAAGGAAAGAAAGAAAGAAAGAAAGAAAGAAAGAAAGAAAGAAAGAAAGAAAGAAAGAAGGAAAGAAGGAAAGAAGGAAAGAAAGGGAAAAAAGTTGCATGGACAAAAGCAGGAGACAAAGAAAGAAAGAGAGACCGAAAAAGAGACAGAAAGAAAAGGAAAAGAAGTTGCTGCTGTCAACCTGGCGTGGCAGGGATATGGTTTGGAAGAATATTTTGATAAATACAGAGTAAAAGAACAAATGGACAATAGGAAGAAAGAAATGCTGGGGATCGTGTTGGATTAAAGCATTCCACCCGCTCCCAAGTAGCCAAAATGAAATGAATGAGTGAAAGATGCTGGCCATTAACATAGAGGAAGGAGGTGGACTGACACAGTTCCCACTGGACAGTCTAGTCACTATTTAGGCTTGAACAAAGTGAGCAGTTCATAAAGTGGGTGGTTACAGCCCTTTAGTTTGAGTGTATGTGTTGGGTCAAGATAAATGGTATTAAGCCGTGAGAGAGAGTGTGGGGAGGTTGATGTGTAGCCCTCATAGCCGTCCCAAGCCTTTACTGCCTCAGTGAATAAAGACACCTGCGACCCCAAGAAGCCATCCGAGTGGTGTGGTGGTCCGAATGAGAAATGTCCTGCGTACACTCCTGTGTCTCAGTACTGAGTGTCAAGTTGGTGCTGTGGGAACATGTAGGAAGTGCAGGCCTGACTGCAGGTGGGGTGTGAGCTAACTCTCTGGTTTTAAGTTCTATATTATTGGTTGACTTTTAAGCGTCCTTTCTTGTACTTTATCAAAAGTCTACCTTTGGTCTGTTCCATTTACAACTTTTTAAATTGAGGCTTATTTTATTTTTGCTTTAAATTACTTTGTTTTTATTTTTAATTAAACTTTGAGAGTTCTTTGTATGCTAGATTCAGATATTTTATTAGAAATATAATTAGCAAATCCTGACTTACAGCTTGCCTTTTTACTTAAAAGAATTCTTTAATTTTGATGATCTTCCTTGTTGTGCTTTCCTATTATTAATTGTACTTCTTGTGCTGTCTGATAGACCTCAGCTTAATCCCAAGGTCAGAAAGACTTTCTTTCTTTTTTAAGAAATTTAATGTTTGATTTCAGTCTGTTCCATTTTCTGAGGTAATTTTCCTGTATGGTACACAAGTAAGGAGCGAAGTGTTCCTTTTCAAGCATTAAGGACACAGTTTTGGCGAACCACTGCTTGTTGAAAAGACTTTTCTCCTCTGCCTTCTCTTTGCACCTTAATAAAAAAAAAAAAAAA
>NW_022196894.1:89869426-89875833 GCF_008632895.1 Mastomys coucha
TGTCTGCATGGGTCTGTAGTCACAATGTCTGCATGGGTCTGTAGTCACAATGTCTGCATGGATCTGTAGTCACACTGTCTGCATGGGTCTGTAGTCACACTGTCTGCATGGGTCTCTGTAGTCATGCTGTCTGCATGGGTCTGTGTGATTGCTCACTCTGCATGGGTCTATGTGGTCATACTGTCTGCATGGGTCTGTAGTCACAATGTCTGCATGGGTCTGTAGTCACACTGTCTGCATGGGTCTCTGTAGTCATACTGTCTGCATGGGTCTGTGTGGTCATGCTGTCTGCATGGGTCTGTAGTCACAATGTCTGCATGGGTCTGTATTCACAATGTCTGCATGGATCTGTAGTCACACTGTCTGCATGGGTCTCTGTAGTCATACTGTCTGCATGGGTCTGTGTGGTCACGCTGTCTGCACCACTGTTGCTTTTTAAGTCTTGAGAAGAGGTAATATTTGTGGTTCAGCTTTATTCTCTATCACAGATGTTTGGCTGTTATACATTCTTGGTATTTCTATTTGAACTTAAAAATTAAGTTTGTTGGTCTTTTATTTGAGTTATTGAAATTGTGAGTCAGATTGAAGAGAATGGACATCTAAATTATTGAAAAATTCTTACCTGTTATCAGTCTAAATAATAGAAAGGTTCTCTGTTATAATCTTTATTTAGAATAAGAAAACTTTGCATTGGGAATAGATGCCATAGTGTGTGTGTGTGTATGTGTGTGTGTGTATGTATGTGTATATATATATATATATATATATATATATATATATATATATATATAAACAAACATGGGCAATATTCAATAAGTTTAAAGCAAGGGGTACAGGCTTTAAAGGCAAAAAAGAATCCAAGTCTTCAGGCCTTAGATAAAATGTTCACTGTGCTGAGGCAGGAGTATCCTCAGTCTGATGCTTCCTGTTGACTTTTCGTGCCTTATTGCTCTGTCAGGCATCTCCAGTACAGTGTTAAAGAGGGACATCTTCTTTGTTTGGGGGTGGGGATATCCAACTTGGTAAAATGCTAGTTGTAGGATTTTTAGGAAGTTCTCTCTATGCATAGTTTCTTGGAGCTTTTTCTCAGGAATTGCCATGAGATTTCATTAACTTCTTACCTTTATGGTTATATAATACTTTTCTCCTTGGCCGTCAGTGCAGTGAGCTCTTTTGGCTGGTTGTTTTCTAATATTAATCAGGGTTGCATTCTTGGGATACACTGTACTTGGATGTGGTAACATTCTCCTTATGTATCACTGTGCTCAGTTTCTGGATTGTTTTTTTTTTTTCTTTCTTTCTTTGTTTTTTCGAGACAGGGTTTCTCTGCGTAGTCCTGGCTGTCCTGGAACTCACTCTGTAAAAACCAGGCTGGCCTCGAACTCAGAAATCCGCCTGCCTCTGCCTCCCAAGTGCTGGGATTAAAGGCGTGCACCACTACCGCCCGGTTTGTGGATTGTTGATGGACCGTCCTCCACCTTCCTCTCTTTTGTCCCCTGTGGTATTTGCATTTGGTTTTGTTATAAGGTGATATTAGCCCCATAAAAAAGTTGAAATGTGTTTTCCAACTTTTCCTGAGTTTGTGTTAGAGTTGGGTGTTTCTCCTTCAACATTTAGTATAATTCACCAATGAATCCTTCTAGGCTCTGTGGAGATGTTTGTAGCCGCAGGTTAACCTCTCATGGATACAGGACTATGGCGGGGATCTACTTCTTCTAGAAATAGTTTTTTTTTTCCCCCAAGGAATTTGACTCTTATCTGATCTTCTGTTTAAGTTTGTTTTAAAATGCTTTATCACATGTATTAATTACAACTGATTATGGGTTTCATTGTGACATTTTCAGATATGCACATGTTTTTTGTTCACAGTCGCCTCCCCTTCCCTCTTCTCTGCCTTCCTCTCCTCCTTGTTTCTTTTCTTCAGTGCTATCATCTCAGTGTTTGCACCTTTTCTGTTTATCTGTTGTTGGTGCCCCAGAGAGTTCCATTAGGTTGTTTACAGGAGTGCGATGGCTGGAGTTGTTTACAGGTCATAAGCCTTTACACACGCCCCGACATCGAGCACCTTCCTGCACCGTGCGGCAGAGGCTAGCCGCCAGGGAGGAGTGAGGTGGACGGCAAACACACGTCCACATGCTAGTGGTGAAACGGTCCTCGGTCAGAGCAGGGCAGTGGGGGACTGAGGCTGCTCTGCAGGAGGTGCTCAGGGGGCCCCAAGAAGACCACAGATGTGAGAAGTAGGGGTGAGCCCCAAGGGGAACATTGGTGGGACTGACTGCACGGCTGTAAAGAAGGATGTCAGCCAGCTAGAACATGGCCAGGCCTTGGAGTGCCCCGCTCACAATCTCTAACCACACTGCCAGATCAAGCAGTGCATGGAGGCCTAACCTCTGCCCCTGGCCTCTGGATTTCTGTGTATGATCTCTCTACATAGCCATAGCTGGCTGTGTAAGTCACTGGAGAGGCCAGCTGGCTTTGGCTTGAAGGGATGCCCTACCTTTGCGTCTTGAATGCTGGTGCGCACTGCTACACTTGACTGCTTTTGAGTGTGGACAGCAGGGGTGGGCAGTGGACAGTCCTCATGTTGATATGGTTTTGCCACACGCTGTCTGTCACACCATTTGGCATCAGGCTGACATGAATAGTTAATGTTACACCGACTGTCAGTTCTTGTTCCTACAGGAGAGCTCCAGGTGGGTCTCTTCTCTTTGTCCTTTTCCTTGCTGGCTGATGGCCCGACTGTCTCTCAGGTCTACCATGTAACTAGTAAAGCCCTTGGGAAATTAGAAGACCATCTAATAAACGTTTCCACAAGAAGAATCAGCAGATGATATAAAATCCGTTCTTGTTGATAGGATAGAAAATTCTACATACACAATCTCACAACTTATGTGTCATCTCCTGCTGCGCCTGGTGTCACAGCCCTCTGGCTGCTGTGAACATGATTCCGACTAATTTTTACAGGGGTGTGATGATAGGTGCAGTCTGGCAGGAGCCTGGGTGTGCCCACTGCACTTGCAGCTGAGTGTGAGTGTGTGAGCAGTGATCTCTGGGAGAGTCGAGGTCACGGCACTGAGCAGAACAGCTGTGCCATCCTTCAGATGCAGGAGCTCACCCTTTCTGTCTTGTTGCAGGTACTTCTTGGTGGACTTCTATGCCCCAACAAGTGCTGTGGAAAACATATTGGAACACTTGGCGCGAGACATTGATGTGCTTAGACCAAATATTGTGAAACACCCTCTGACCCAGGAAGTAAAAGAGTGTGGCGGCATAGTCCCGGTCCCACTTGAAGAAAAACTGTATTCAACAAAGAGGAGAAAGAAGTGAGAAGACTCGGCAGATTTGGCCTTCTGTTTAATTCTAAGTGCACAGTGGTGCTGATAGGTTATTGTCTAGGATGCTTTAGCTATGATGGTTTTGCTGCAGGAGGTGGGAGCTGCTGGCCAAGCCCCGGCCTGCAGTCTCCGTGGACATTCCATCCTCACTCGCTATGTACTTTGTCGGGGGTGGGTGTCTGCGGCCACTGCAGCGCTTCCATGTTTGTCATTCACACTTGATTGTCCTGCAAGCCTATATGGAACACAACAGAGTAATAAACATGGCTTTGTCCACACTGACTGCTGTACTGTTTTTCCCCTTCCCCCAGCACAGTGTACCCTCAAAACTGACAGCTTCAGTTGTGCTGTGACACCCCTCAAGTTTGGGATCTGGATGAGTGTTGCTGGACTTGCTCTGTCCATGTGGCAGTGATCTTCGAGGAGGGCCATGAGTGTTGGGGCTGTTGGACCTGCGCATTGTGTCGTCACTGGCTTCTACCTCCTGTCCACTAGGCTTTGCTCTGGAATAACAGTCCAGGGAGGATTAGTGTAGAGTAATAGTAATCTCTCACCCACAGGGTCCCTGGAGCTGGTGAAAGGGACTACCAGACTTCTCAGATGGTCCCCGCTTAGGGCTAACAGAGCTGCAAGTGAGGAAGGACACGGGACACAGACCTGTGTGCGAAACCAAGAGCTCAGCCAGGGCTTCCTTTGTAGAGTTTCCTGTCTCTGCATGGACTGTTAGTTTGTTACTGCCCATGTTCATGGGAGTCCAGATCGCACCTGCTTCAACTTCTTCCAAGCAAAAATCATAAAAACTTTTTCTGAAGAGCAGCAGATCAGGGCTGGAGAGATGACTCAGAGATTACGAGCACTGGCTGCTCTTCCAGAGGACCCAGATCCAATTCCCAGCACCTCGAGTGACAGCTCACAACCATCTGAAACTCTAGTCCCTCTTCTGGTTCGGTGCCTTCTTCTGGCCTCATTGTGGTGCACAGGCACGTTCAGGCACATTGCAGCACTGATGTTGACATTGCCTCTCACATTCACCCAGACACACAAAATAAAAATAAGACAATTTTTTAAAAAAGCAATAGACCAGAATCCATGACTAGAAATAAAAGTGATGGAGTAGAGATTAGCTGGAGAAATATACAACTTCCTGTTAGTTTGAATTTCCTAAGACTGCAGCTGTTGGCAGGGCTCACAAGACCTCACATTTATCCACCCAACAGCTTGCATTCCATGTACCTTTCCTTGGGTGTCACCATCCTCAGTTTATGAAATCCATGTTGCAGGCCATGTGCACATGTGTACAGACCTCGCCTAATCTTTTCAGGCCTTTGAATCGAGCATTGTTACTCATGCTTTTGGATGAAGAGGCTTGACATGGATTTGACCTGGAACCCACATGGTAGCTGGGATTCTTTGGTTTTGGTCTACCTTGCAGCACTGATGTTGACATTATTGTTGCTGAGGGTTAGCATCTGTTCTCATGGCCCAAGCATGGCACTGCTGCTCCTCCTCAACCCTCAGAGGACACCATTGGGCATTCATAGGTAGGCAAGTATTCAGAGCCCCGTGGCATGGTTAGAGCGTTAGGCAGGAGGCTGGCTAAATAGAGCAGCTGTGCGTGCTACTTCCTGTTTGGGTGCTTTAAAATGTGTTTTCCTGAGTCTTGTTTTGTTTTGTTTTGTTTTGAGACAAGGTTTCTCTGTGTAGCTCTGGCTGTCCTGGAACTCACTCTGTAGACCAGGCTGGCCTTGAACTCAGAAATACATCTGCCTCTGCCTCCCAAGTGCTGGGATTAAAGGCAGGAGTCACCACTGCCTGAGGATGCTTAAAAATGAAGTCACTGTCCCTCTGTCCTGAGTAATGCTGTACAGTGGGCCCATTGCACGTCTGGGTTTGAGCACATGCCAGTGATTTCCAGGTTGTGTGTTTTCTGTCAGGTACGTGTCCCCTCCCTTGGCTGGTGGCGGCCTGAGGAGTTCTCTGCTGCTTTAATGAACAGTGGTGCACGAGAGGCTTAAGCACGGCAAGCAAGTGCGAGGGCCCTCCTCGGAGCTGACAGTCGTCCGCAAGGTGGCTGGCACAGGGTGTGAGAAAGTAAGGCCCAAAGGGCGAGCGCATGCCTGCCAGCAGAGACCCAAGGCCCACGTGCCAGAAGAGAACTGGGCGGGGAGGGGCATGGTAAGATGTCAAGGGAGCTAGATATGGAAGTCCGGAGAAGTCTGAGAAGAAAACTTGAAGAGATGGGTGGTGGAAGCTGAGCTGCAGAAGGCTAAGAGCTTCTTAAGGCCAGAGCTCCCGTGGATTCACATCCTCAAAAAGGACATTTTCTTAGATTTGCAATCTTGAATGTCTGGTATACTTTGGACATGGTCATCTTCACTGATAATCTTGACTCAGCCCAACTACCCTTCATAACCCATGAGTCTCAGGCTCAGCAGATCCAGAGACAGTTAAGGTCAAGAGGCTGGGTGGGCTAATATATGTGACACTTTGCCTCTTGGCCTCAACTTTCCAGTGTCCAAAGTTCTGCTTTCTCCTACATCTTCTGAGAGGCGGCCTCAGGTCCTGTAATAGCAATGCTTTGCCAGTGGTCCATGGATACTGACTGTAGCTCAGTCCTGTGGAGAGCCAGGGCATGAGCTATTCCTACAGAGGTGGGAGGTATATGGTAGCTACAAATCAGAGGCCCAAGATTTCTCTGAGACAAGCCTTTGGGGAGATGTCCTCAACACACCTCCAAGTTAACGGTTGTTTTAGCAAGCCCTTGGTGAAACATCAACAGAGGTCTGTGGTGATCCACATGGGGGTGCTTCAGGCCTTAGTCATGTTTGCTCTTTGGGGTCTAGCTGAGTGTGTAAGAGTTAGTTCGGCATTGACTCTGCCCATCTGAGGTCCATGTGGCCAGCCAGAGGTTAGAGTGAACATTGTTCTTTTACCCTCCTCAGAATTGGTGAAGCCAGTCTTCAAGTGCTGCACACAAGCCTGAGGTTCAGACAAAAGCCACTCATCTGAAGCCACGGGGAGGATCTGGGAGTGAGAGCCCCATTGCCCAATCCCCAAGTCTGAAGCCACGGG
>NW_022196894.1:89880960-89885231 GCF_008632895.1 Mastomys coucha
AAGCTGAAGTGCACAGAGACAGCCAGGAGACACCCAATCACTGCAAAAATGACCTGGCTGACACGACCAGAGGAACCATGTGGCCTGCAAGGAAGAGGTACAGGCACTAGCTTGTGTGGTACGGTCATCTGGGTTGCAAGTCCAGAACTCTTAGGTAATACCCCCTGCCCCCCTCTCTTATAGAGGTCACAGAGAGAAGAAACAGGAGAATAGTCTCACCTTAAGCCATAAGAAGCATTACACTGTGCCAGGAGCAGCAGCCTCACCCCAGATGGTTAAATGCTACTTGTTCCCAACCCAATTGCTAACCTGGCACTGTGTGAACCTGGCCATTGCTTTACACTACACTGTAGAGCCCTGACTTCAGGAGTGCTCTGAGAGTGTGTGGACTGTTACACACACACACACACACACACACACACACACACACACCTGTAGTTAGTTGGGTATGGAGGAAATAGCTTGTGAGCCACTCTGTACAATGGCAAATCAGAATTAGGCTTGAGATTAGAAAGAACTTCGCACGTGAGCCTTGTCAGCTTAGTGAACGGCAGAGTTCACTCATCCATGAGTAGAATGCTCATCCTAGCTGCATGCGAGGCTGTGAGCACTTGATCCCAGGAGTTGAAAGCCAGCCTGGGGAATGTAGTGGGACCCTGTCACACATAACTAAAGCAGAGCCAACCTTGGCCTAGCTGTAGATCTCATGGCTGACACCCCCAAGACTGCGCTGTGTGCTGCAGGGCATGGTTCGTTGCTCAGGCTTCTGGAGAGAACTGTGCACCTAGGATTCATTCTCCATTTTTGCTCTTCCCTGCAGACCAGCTGGAAATGTTACCTGGCTTCAGAGTTTGGCAGAGGCTTTGGCCATGGCCACCCCAGGGTGCTTTGACATCGCCCTGACCTTACTTTCTTGGGCCTAGAAAGAGCACAGAACAAACCTCTCCCTTTGGGATCAAGCAGGTTCCTTTGCCACCCAAGCAGGCTTGCAAATGACGCTTGCTGCCTGCCTCGCAGACGCATGCTGTCCCGAGTCCTCAGGTTTGAACCCACCTTTTTTTTTTTTTTTTTTTTTTTTTTTTTTTTTTGGTTTTTCGAGACAGGGTTTCTCTGTGTAGTCCTGGCTGTCCTGGAACTCACTCTGTAGACCAGGCTGGCCTCGAACTCAGAAATCCACCTGCCTCTGCCTCCCAAGTGCTGGGATTAAAGGCTGTTTTAAAAACTGTTTTCTTACTGATTTTTGTATAGTGTCGGGCCATGGAGTGTGTTCTACAGAATCCATTGCTGGACGTTTTCAGTGTTCTATGAATGTTTTATGGTGGACTTGCACAGTCCAAGATGGCTTCGTGGGATAATTAATCTTATGGGACCACTCTCATCTGTGCCATCTGTCACTGACCAAATGTTACTGGTAGCTGTACTTAAATATAAGCTTACATTTCTACCTATGTTTCTGAGAGAGAAAATGGAATCACAGAAGAGGGCCCAGCCCCTACCCTAATTGCATTCAATTCAGGGGACAAGCTTTGATCAAACTGTGTTTGTGTCCGCTTCAGCTGGGCAGGTGAACGGGGAAACAGACCTTTGCTCTCTGGGAAGGGTGTGGCTGCTCACTTTTTCCCTACCACCTATTCTTTTCCTAGTAGCTCTAGAAAGCATACTACCCACGTGGAGACACTGGAAGCCTAAAGCACACTGCTGGTGTGGGTGTGGAGCGCTGCAGCAGCTGTTCAGAGCTGGCTGGCAGGTCCTGAAATCTGTTATACATAAAGTCAGTGCATCAAACTGTAGCTTCCATCCTGGAAGAATTGAAAAGCCCAGAAGCCTGTACGTGAGAGTCGGTGCAGCGTGTTCCTAAGAGCTGGAAGTAGAGACAACCTGACTGCCCCTCAGCTTAGGGACAGTCACAGACACCTGATGACCTAGCCGCATGATGGTAGGAGCAATAAAGAGCAATGATAATTTGGCACAGCAGTCATTGCCTATAATCCCAGCCCTCCACAGGTACAGGAGAAAAGGCAGGAGTTCAAAGCCAGCCTTAGCTACATAGCAAGACCCTATCTTAAAGACAAAAAGGACCAGAGAAATAGCTTAGTAGCTGAAAGTGCTAGCCATCCAATCCTGATGGTCAGGATTCGATCCTCAGACTCTACCTAAAAAGCCAGATGCAGTAGCATGTGTCTGTAATGCCACTGTTCCTATGGTGAGACAGGAGATGGAGTCGAAGGAGCCAGCGGGAAGCTCCAGGGCCATGCAGCCTGGAGTTTGTAATACAGCAGCAGCAGCAGCAGCAGCAGCAGCAGCAGCAGCAGCAGCAGCAACAGCAGCGACAGAGGCCTTGCCTTGACAGAGTAAAAGGTGAGAGCTCTGGAAGTTGTCCTCTGGCCTCCACAAGCACAGTGTAGCACACGTGTTCCCATGCACACACATGTGCACACACACACCATGATACTAATAAATAAAAACTTTAAAATAAAACCCCTGGTTAATGAATTAAAGAGGGATGCATTACCAAAACATGTTGTAACACACACACACACACACACACACACATATATATATACCTCAAAAACATAGCTGTAAAAGGAATCCAATTCCTAAAAGAGCATGTATCACATAATCTCATTTATATGAAACATGCCAGAGGTGAATCCATAGGCAGAAGTGAGGGAGATCGTTCTATGGCAGTGGAACTATTTTAAATTCAGTTGTGGTGATAGTTGCCCATGTTTACCAGAAAAGCTATAGAACTATATAATAAAAGTTTGTGGACAATCTGGCCTCTGGAGTGTCGCTCAGCAGAACTTGTGTGGTTGTTGTTGTTGTTGTTATTATTATTGCTGTTGTTGCTTTAAGAGAAAAGTCCTATAAACCTTGATGCCAATATGGAAGTGACAGAAGATGTGGAAATAACCTCAGCTTGTTCGTGAGGCTTAATTTAGGTTTCCCTGGGAGTTCGGGTTGTGTGACACTGAAGTAAGTCACAACCTCCAGCTTGGACCCTTAAGGAGACGACACGGGCCTGTGGTGCCACCTAAAATGTACCTTGGGCTGGCTGCACCTGACCATCTACAGGTTTACAGACTGGATAGCGTAAGGTGGATCCATGTGTCTTCTTCACCTCCTGAAATCCCACACTCATGAGGCCACATTGACATAGGAAAGAAAACAAAACAGAACCAAGAGGTATCACAGCACCTCCCTGACCTCGACCCGTGGCATCAGCAGAATTTTAAACCCGAAAAGAAAAATTTGCCATCAGAGTCGTCTTTTTTCCTTCCCTCTTTTCATCGAGGACCCTCTTTATGGTTAAAGATGGGATAACAATCCCCCCGCCCCAGGGTACCTTCAGTTTGGAGGAGAGAACTGTACACCATGGTCTGGTTTTGATCCTTCAGTTTGACTTGTCTCCTGGCACCTTAGGAGAAAGTTTTAGGCTGCAGGATGGGTATAAATCCGTGGCACTTGCGACTTGTGCCAGATTTGAACCCCGCTGATGAGGAATAGCTTCAGACAGGCAGGCTAGCCCCAGGTATCGTTGTCAGTATGAGTAATCCAGGGGTGAGTCCAGCTTCTAAAAGATGTGTTGATGGGCTGGAAGTGGGTCTTCTACCCTTGTTGATGATCTCCCAGAGTCACACTCCTCCTTCTCTGCTCTGCCGACAGGTCATCCCTGGGTTAACATTTCTGCAAGCCTGCAGTTGACATTCACCTTTGTACCTGGTGTGCTGGCTAATTTTGAAGCGAAATGATTGGATTCAGAAGTGCGTATGATGGTGAGGTGCACCATTGGATGTCTTGAGGGCATCTTTAGAGGATGAGCTGAGGGGGGAAGACCCACAGCACCCCACAAATCATGGTCCTGGGCTGAATAAAAGAGTAAATGGTGGAGAGCATACTGAGTGCTGCCACCACCATTCTGCTCTCTGCTTTATGATTGGTCCAAACATGAATAAGTGGCCTCATGTTCCTGCCACCATAGCTGTGGTGGTCTGAATAAGAATGTCCCCCACAGACTCATATATTTGAATGCTTCATCACCACTGAACCACCAAGTGGCACTATTTGATTAGAAAGATTAGGAGGAGTATGTTACTTTGTTGATGAAAGTATATCACTAGGGGTGGGCTTTGAGGTTTCAAAAGCCCATGCCAGGCCTTGGTGCTCTCTCTGCCTCTGCCCCAGCCCTACCTCTGCCTCTGTCTCTCTGCCTCTCTGCCTCTGCCTCTGCCTCTCTGCCTCTGCCCCTGCCCCTGTCCCTGCCTCTCTGC
>NW_022196894.1:89887339-89922570 GCF_008632895.1 Mastomys coucha
CTCTCTGCCTCTCTGCCTCTCTGCCTCTGCCTCTCTGCCTCTCTGCCTCTGCCTCTGCATCAGGATGTAGCACTCAGCTACTGCTCCAGCACCTGCCTGGATACTGCCAGGCTCCCTGCCATGATGATAATGAACTACACCTCTGAAAGTAAGGAAGTAAATGCTTTCTCTACCATGGTTGCTGAGGTCATAGTGTCTCTTTGCAGCACTAGAACAGTGACCAAGACAATAGCTAAGGACTGCTTCTGCCTTCATGCATTCCCCAACCTGATGGACTGTCCAGAAAACCATGAGCCAAAAATAAACTTTCTCCCATAAAGTTGCTTCTTGTATTTGGTCACAGCAATAAGACAAGTAGCTAATTTAGAAAATTGGTATCAGGAGTGGGGCTACCACTTTGATAAACCATCCTTGTGGTTCTTAGGTCTTTAGAACAAGTTTATGGGAATTATATAGAAGTTTCTGGAACTGTAGGTTACAGAAGTCCTAGAATTCTGGGCTTGATGGGAGATTCTGCTGGGAGTTCAGGATCCTAGATAACAATAGCAGTGTGGACAGTGAAAGCAAGGCTCATAAGGTTTCAGAGGCGAACAAGGATTATACTAGGAACTGTGCTGGAAGCCATTCACGGATTACTCTGGCAAAGGGTCCAGCTGTGTTCTGCCCATGCTTTAAAATTCTGAGTGAGACTGATTGGAGGAACAATAGACTAAGTTGTTTGCTGGAGGAAATTTCAAGCCAGTATCTTGTAGGGCATAGCATGATGTCACTGGCTATTTTTAATAAGGTTTTTAGTGAAAAATCAAAGCAAAAAACAGAGCCAGGAAAGGGCATGGACCCTGTTAAAACTGTTGGCAACAAAGAGGCCAGAATTGTTAGACTTTAACATTAAATGTGCTGTTAGTGAGGCACTTTGCACTGAGACAGTAGGAACAGTGCATTGAATGGAAGAGTTAACAGTGTAAACTCACTTGAAAAGAGAATTCCCAAAGACAGCATCTAGGGCACCCTGTTGAAATCTGGGGAAATGATGTTGTACATTCATCCAGGAAAGCACACAGAGGCCACTGCAGCTGCAGTTGTTCCAAGGGAGCCAGATACATAGATCAGGCAGCAAGCCGTGATGTTATCCTCATGGTCCTGGTTCTGCAGGCATAAAAGATACAAGGGTGAGGAGAACACGAAGCTTTGCACCATGGTTCCCGAAAGCCCAGGCAACATGTATTGGGGTCACATGCATTTCTAGAATTTCTGAGAGTGAAGAGGAAGCTTAAATTGTAGTAGAGACTTTAAGAGGTTAGAGTCACAAGGGCCATGAAACACTGAGGAGAGCTGCAGACACAAAATGGAGGCAACCTAAGAGAATGACCACATGTATAGCTCATGACAGAACTGGAGGTGGGGATTCCTGGGTGTCTTAGTCAGGGTTTCTATTCCTGCACAAAACATCATGACTAAGAAACAAGTTGGGGAGGAAAGGGTTTATTCAGCTTATACTTCCACATTGCTGTTGATCACCAGAGGAAGTCAGGACTGAAACTCACAGAGCAGAAACCTGCAGGAGATGATGCAGAGGCCATGGAGTGATGCTGCTTAGTAGATTGCTTCCCTCGGCACGCTCAGCTTGCCTTCTTATAGAACCCAGGACTTCCAGCCCAGGGATGGCACCACCCACAATGGTCCCTCCCCCCTTGATCACTAATTGAGAAAATGCCCCACAGCTGGATCTCATGGAGGAATTTCCTCAAGGTAGACTCCTTTCTCTGTGATAACTCCAGCTACTGTCACGTTGACACACAGAACCAGCCAGTACACCAGGATTGGGGTCTGAGGAGAACCAGGAGTAGAGAGAGAAGAAGAAGGAGACAAGGAAGACACCATGGGGTAGGTGAGTCATGACCATGAGGGCAGGCCAACTGAAGTTAAGAGAAAGCCCAGATGGCAAGTTATAATTCAGGGAAGTAGATTCTAATAGCTTAGAGGGTAGATATCTGCCCAGCTCTAGAGCTGATTAAGGCTCATTATAATAATAAAAGTTGTGTCTCTTTTATCCAGGAACTGAATGATCAAAGGCAGAGTAGAAGCCCTCAATTGAGATTAAATGATTTCTACAACACTTTAGCTTTTGAAAAGTGTTGAAACTTTGAAGAACATGAGGATTTTTGAAGTTAGACTGGAGGTCTTTTGCATTATGAGAAGGTCATACGCATATGGGGTCCAGGGATGGAGTGTTACAGTTTAGATGTGAAATGTCCCCAGAAGACTCATGTGTTTATATGCTTGGTTCTTAGCTGGTGACACTATTTGGGGGGAGGTTTTGACCTTTAGGGGGTGGGGCCTTGCTGGAAGATGTAGGTGGCTGAGGAGTGTCCTCAGAGTTACAGCTCAGCCCTGTCTGCTTCATACCTGACTGTGATGTTATCCTCATGGTCCTGTCTCTACAAGACGTGATGAGACAAGTAGACCTAGCCACACTGCTCCCACTGCCACGGAGCCACACTGTCACAGAGATACACTGCCACAGAGCCACACTGCTCCCACTGCCATGGAGCCACACTGCCACGGAGCCACACTACTCCCACTGCAATGGAACCACACTGCCATGGAGCCACACTGTTCCCATTGCCACGGAGCCACACTGCTCCCACTGCCACAGAGCCACACTGCTCCCACTGCCACGGAGCCACACTACTCCCACTGCCACAGAGCCACACTGCTCCCACTGCCATGGAGCCACACTGTTCCCACTGCCATGGAGCCACACTGCTCCCACTGCCATGGAGCCACACTGTTCCCACTGCCATGGAGCCACACTGCCATGGAGCCACACTGCTTCCACTGCCATGGAGCCACACTGCTCCCACTGCCATGGAGCCACACTGCTCCCACTGCCACGGAGCCACACTACTCCCACTGCCATGGAGCCACAATGCTCCCACTGCCATGGAGCCACACTACTCCCACTGCCATGGAGCTACACTGCCATGGAGCCACACTGCTCCCACTGCCATGGAGCCACACTGCCACAGGACCACCTTCCTCTGTTAAGTGTTCAAGCCCAGCATTTTGTCCCTGTAGTGAGAAAAACAATGCGGAGCTTGGGTGTGTTTTGGGCTACATAAAGCCAGTCACTGTAGTCTGGAAGGCTAAAACAATAGAAGCTTATTTCCTAGTGAAAGGAAAAATTAAAGCTTTGGACCTGTGCTGACTAGGAAGAAAAGTTATGGGCCTAAGAATCCATCACAAGCTGGCCCACATAGGCCTGGGAAGGAGCAAGCAGTCTGTTAGACATCCTGAGAACTGGCAGGTCAAGAAGACATAAACTACATGTCTGGGCAGATATGGTTTAAGGTCAGATGCTCTGTTGACTCAGATTAACACCAACTTTAGGAATTTTCCACTCTGTTCTGCACGTAATAGTTAATATTTGAATTAGCCAATCATGTATGACCACACTGATTCCTTTGTTCCCCTAGACCCTTTTCCTATATAAACCCCTAACTTTCAAGCCTCGTGGTCGGCTCCACTATCTCCTGAGTGAGATAGGTGTGGTGCTGGCCCAGAGCATCCCGAAATTAAAAACTACCTCTTGTAATTACATCAAGACAGTCTCTCGTGATTCCTTGGGTGCATGTCCTACCGAGATTTGAGTGGGGGTCTCCCCATGGGGGTTTTTCAGGTGGTGCATTGGCGGGGAAACACGTGATACCCAGGAACCCCGAAGACCCCTTGGAGGTATGTTTGTATGAGTGTGGTGTGTGTCTGAGGTGCAGCTGCTGTGTTTGTGGTTTTGTGGTTTGTGGTTTGTGGTTTGTGTTTTTTCATTTCGGTTTATGGGCCCAGCAGCTGTAAGAACAAGCTGCAAGCAGGAACCCTGGATGTTGTACCTGAGGCATCGGGAACCTTGGATGTTGTACCTGGGGTATCGGGAAGTCAGGAGAGCCTGACTGTTGGTTTTCAAAACAAAGGAGACGGAATTCTCCTTTTGCCAAGGAGAGAGTGGAGGAAGAATCCCACCCCATCTGAGGCCAGGTTTGGCTGGTTTATTCAAGACTAGACTTGGATGAGTGTGTATTTTGTGACCAGTCCATCTCGGCAGCCGTGGCAGACATGGGCTGAGCAACTCTGTGATTTGGTTGTGATTATCTGTGTACCTAATGTTTGTTACTGGGCCCAGTTGTCTATCTCTGTGTAAGTTGTCTTTCTCTGTGTTCATGGACCTGGCAAGGCCAAAGCTGTGTGTGTGATAATTGTTTTTCTCTGTGTTTCTTGGTATCTTGTTCTACACAATTTATCTGTTGAAGTTAAAAGAAAAAATGGCAGGCTCTGTGCGCCTCGGAATGGCAGTCCTTTCAGACCGGATGGCCATCTGTGGGCTGTTGTCTGAGAGAATTTGGTCCGTCGCCCCCTTTGTGGGTTCATCCTTTTGCTTCACTTTCAGATTTAAGTCCTAGTATTACTGCCCTTAGTAGCGGGAGGGGCACCTGCCTGGGGCTCTGCTGGCGTGGGCTGTTCAAGGTCAGGTAGGCTGGAGAGTGGGGCCCAGCAGCTGGGACACAGAGTAAATGGGGAGGCACTCCTGAACAACCAAGTAGATTTTTGCAAAATAAATTAATTGGGTAAAATATTGTCTTGATTATCTGGTTTAAAAATTATTAAATTGGTATCTTATAAACTGTGTCAATTGAATATTGAAGCTTTGAGAGTCATGCTTTGCTAACCGGGAGGTGGATACTATATAAATTATAATTGTTGTACTGTGTTTCATGTTAAAGGAAAAAATGGTTAAAACTTTGATTTAGCTTAACTTGTTTAAAAGCAGTTTCAACTTGCACAGCAAAAACTGATAAGCCATTATGCTGTGACTGGGAGTAAAGCACAACTAAAGAAAGCTGATAAAGGCTGACTGAGTGTCTGCACAAGCCGCTCTTAAAGGGGACAGCAGCTTTTTGTTTGTAATATTGGTAACAGAAAATTAGCTTAAATTAATAACTCAGAGTTAAAGTCATGTTAAGGGACAATGCGTGGCATGAGCCAACCCAAGAAAACAGGTTTTCATGATATTTTATGTAATTCTTACCCCTTGTAAGTCTAGTGAGGCCAATGGTGATGCCTGGACCAGAGATAAGATTTAAAACAATGTCTTTGATGTGTTAAAAATTACACTGTAATACATTCAAATGTAAGAATTGCCAGCTAAACTTTGTAACATGAATATAATGTTTTTGATATTGATTTTTTAAAAAAGAATGAAATGTTTAAAACTAGGTTTTGTTTGTCAAAGTTATGGTTAAGGGTTGCAAGAAAAGTTATTGTAAGTTACTGTAAGTTGCTGAGGGATTTAGTGCAAGTCGTGGAGGGACAGAGAAGCAGAGAAAAAAAGCAAAAGAAGGAAAAAGAGACAGAAGGGACAAGAGGCTATACTGGCCACCGTAGTGAGAAAGACCAGTGCGTGTATGCACTAAGAATGGAGAACTTGAGGGAAAAAGCATGTCGCAGAAGGACTGTGGATGTGTAAATGTGGGAAAGGTTTAGTGAAAATATAAAATGTTTGGAAGAGGGTCTTAGAAAATGGAGTCTAGGCAGGGCGGTGGTGGCGCATGCCTTTAATCCCAGCCCTTGGGAGGCAGAGGCAGGTGGATCTCTGAGTTCGAGGCCAGCCTGGTCTACAGAGTGAGTTCCAAGACAGCCAGGGCTGCACAGAGAAACCCTGTCTCAAAAATTAAAAAAAAAAAAAAAAAAAAAAAAGAAAAAGAAAAAAAAAAGAAAGAAAATGGAGTCTAGTAAAGTGGGGACAAGGGATGAACAGTCTGGAGACAAATGGGAAAAAGAGTTAGTTTGCCTTGAAAATAGAAAGTAAATAAGAAGATAATCCAAATTCTATCAAAACATTATAGTAATAGAAAACCTGAAATAACTATGGCTGTTGCTGGGAAGAGGTTGTTTTGCACATACGATTGTCTGTTATCATTAAGCCAGTGGGAGATGCCTGCTGGTCCTTGGTCAAATGCAGCTAAAATATCAGAGATGGGGACTTTCTTATTTAGAGATTTTAAGGCACTGAGAACACAAATACCCCCTAGATAGATCTAAAAGTTTTGTTTTTATAAAAGATGCTTAAAGTATTTACTAAAAGTTTGTTTTGAGATTTATATGTTACAGAAATATACAGCCTTGGTGAATTTCCTCATCTAAACTGCCTGCTTGAACTCCTGGTGCCCTGAACTTCAGTTAAAGACACAGAAGATTAATTCTGTTTTTCCTTCCCTGCCCCCTTATATCCCTACGCCCTTGTTCAGCTTGAAGAAGCTCTGATGAGTCGTCTACCCAGTTCCCCGGGCTTTGGGGCTAGAGAGAGTTATTATTGTTATGTTTCTAGAAAATATAAAATGGTCGTATTTAAAATAAGAAAAAAATAGCCAGATTTAATTGTATAGTTATAAAAGCCTTATAGTTTGTTATTGAGTTAAATTCATATGTTCCTATTTGGTATAAAATCAATATTATTCTTGGTAAAATGACCTTCTGATAATATTTACCCTATATTGAAAATGATTTAATTAGTGTATAAGAAAATTTAAACTAAAAATATTGTGTGATTAGAATTTAGTCAGGTATTTGAGTATTTCTTCAGATACACAGCTTATTCTCAGAAAGTTTGCTTTGGTGTTTATATTATTAATTTTGAGTTTTGTATCCTATATTTGCAGTAGTGATTGGTAAAAGTTGAGGCTTGGGTTGTAAACCATTTACATCTTAAACTAGTATGCAAGAAATAAGTAAGAGCTCTTAAATTGAGAATTTGTTGTTAAGATTGGGTATACAATGATATTCTTATTGACTGTGAGGTGTAGCTAATACGGTTCTGTTGTGCATACATTCAGTTAAGAAAATTCTGGTTTCAGTAAAAGTTGTAAATAGGCTTATAAATAGTTCTTTTATTTTCTCAGAAGAGAGGGCTTCGATCTAGTCCACCTTTGCTGATATTATAGACAAATCTGAAATGTGCTATTATAGACAGATTTGAGATGTTTAGGGCCAAATTAACAAATTTATGGCTCTGAGTTTATTATTAGAGTAATTTTAAGAAAAGTACTGAGAGTAGTTTGTAGACAATAGTCCAGATTATATATAAATAGTTGGTTTTCAAAAACATCAGAAATCCACAAAATATGATACTTGATATTATGTATTCATCTGGCTAGAGACCTGTCTTTGTCTGACAGTACCCCTTTCTCAGACTCAAAGAAGAAACTGAGCATCATTTGAGCTGCTCCAGCTGTGGCAAGACAGCCACTAGGCAAAAGTTGCCTCTTCATCTGCAGATGACACTGTCCAAAAAGGACACACAGGCCTAGGACAGCTTATATCTGCCGAGACAGAGTAGGCCAGTCCTTTCTGTTTTCAGACATTCATGGGCCAGAAGGCTGAAGATTGATGCTCCAACGTTTTAAAGTAAAGACTGTCCAGGTGTCCAGCTGTCTCTAGTAATTGATAATATTTCTGGAAGCTGTGTTAAGCTTCCTCGTATGTTCTCTATTATTCAGTTATTCCTGGATTTCTAGTAGAGTTGAAAGACTACGAAAGTTAAAAGAGATACAAAATAAGTCGTTAAGAAAACTAGTGCAGGTAGCTAAAAAATGTTTTAAATGGAAGAAAAAAAAAGAGTTGCAGAAAGAATGTAAAAGGACATAGTAAAGAGATAAAATGTTAAAAAAAAAGTTTTTAAAGATAAAGTCTAGTGTGAGAGTCAGAAAAAAATAAGGGGCTAGAGAGGTAGAAATAAAGACAAAAAGAAGAAGAAGAAGAAGAAGAAGAAGAAGAAGAAGAAGAAGAAGAAGAAGAAGAAGAAGAAGAAGAAGAAGAAGCTAAGAAGCTTGTGAGCCAGTAAGTTAGTGCCTGACAATAAAAAAGAAAGTTAAGAGTTCCCCTGACAGTTATGTTAAAACTGCTTAGACTGCAGGGACAGCTACAAGAACATCCGTTATGGCTTTACAACATAAGGCGTATGGAGAACTGAGAGAGGCCATTGACTAGAAAAGACTTTGGCTAACCTACAAGAATCACTCACCTCCCTCTCAGAAATGGTCCTCCAAAATAGAAGAAGATAAGATCTGTTATTCCTAAAGGAAGGGGGCCTATGTGCTACATTGAAAGAAGAGTGTTGTTTTTACATAGATCACTCAGGAAGAGTCAAAGATAATTTAGCCAAAATAAGAGAAGGTTTAGAACAAAAGAAACGAGAAAGAACTCAAGGCAAGAATTGGTTTAAAACTTGGTTTAACTCCTCTCCTTGGCTAACATCTTTAATCTCTGCGCTTGCAGGACCGCTAAATATACTTCTATTCTTATTTACCATTGGTCCTTGTATTTTTAACAGACTTATAGCTTTCATCAGAGAAAGAATTGGGGCTGTGCAACTTATGGTATTACGTCATCAATATAATACCTTGCCTCAAGAGGAAGAACCCGAGCTAGATAGTTCTATGATTAGAACTATGCAAAAGAAAAAAAAGGGGAGAATGAAAGGAAAAATTAAAGCTTTGGACCTGTGCTGACTAGGAAGAAAAGTTATGGGCCTAAGAATCCATCACAAGCTGGCCCACATAGGCCTGGGAAGGAGCAAGCAGTCTGTTAGACATCCTGAGAACTGGCAGGTCAAGAAGACATAAACTACATGTCTGGGCAGATATGGTTTAAGGTCAGATGCTCTGTTGACTCAGATTAACACCAACTTTAGGAATTTTCCACTCTGTTCTGCATATAATAGTTAATATTTGAATTAGCCAATCATGTATGACCACACTGATTCCTTTGTTCCCCTAGACCCTTTTCCTATATAAACCCCTAACTTTCAAGCCTCATGGTCGGCTCCACTATCTCCTGAGTGAGATAGGTGTGGTGCTGGTCCAGAGTGCCCCAAAATTAAAAACTACCTCTTGTAATTACATCAAGACGGTCTCTCGTGATTCCTTGGGTGCATGTCCTCCAGAGATTTGAGTGGGGGTCTCCCCACGGGGGTCTTTCACTAGTGGCCAAAGATGGAGACACTGGCAGCTTTTGTCTCTCCCAGGGCCTCTTTCCATGGCCACCTTACAGTCTTTTCCCTGTGCACACATTCCCAGATGGCTTGCTCTGTGCCCATAAGGACCCCAGATTGGATCAGGGTGGACAATACCAACCTCACTTAACCTTACACCCTGTACAACCCTATCTCCAAACACAGCCGTGTGGCACTGCTCAGTAAGCTCTGTGGCAGCACCTTTACCCACTGAACCATGTTACTGGCCCCTGAAACCACAGTTTTAAATGACTCTGGAATGGTATCTGTACCCACAGCAGAGCTTTATCTCCACATGTACAGAGAGGGGTCTTTACTCAGAGGCCGAGTGCTGTGTAACAGAGTCCACATGTAGAAGGGGACACCTGGGATGGAGACCACTAGGCTGGAAGATGGCAGGAGATTTAGGGTTTCAATGACCTTCAACAGACACTAGTTCTATGTAGTAAAATGATGTGGTTCTGTGGCTTCAAGCATCCATTAAAGCCATCCTGAGGGTTCTGAAGCACTCCTCGTGGCTCACACTTTTGATGCTCTACTTCTCTGACTCACAAGCATGCCTTTATACACCTGCTAAAGACCCTCTCTTCCCTCCTCACCCCCACCTCTCCCCCCAACCTCCTCTTCCCTCCCCACTCCCACCTCTCCCCCCACCCCCACACTCACTGGAAACCTTTCCTGAACCCAAACCAGCCTGCTGTTTCCATGGCTTCCCATGCCTCCTGCCCTCCCGAGTATGTAAAATCCTGCTCTGAACTGAATATCGATGTGTCGGCTCCCCACAATCCTGGCTCTGAACTGAATATCAATGTGTCAGCTCCCCACTCTTGACATGACTCCTTCCTGCACTGTGGACTTCTTTGTCATCTGATGAGTCTTATACTAGGACTATAGTTTCAAATGCATGAGAGAGCAAACACATTGGGTGTCATTTCTCATAAGCTGCACAAGCATATTCCAGACTCTCCCATTAAACGCTGCTATGAGATTCATACAGAATGCATGAAAGAGTCAGCTGCCTGAAGACCAGAAAGTCACTGCCAGCCTATGGGCGAAGACAACAAGTCTCAGGTCTTGCTAACCTCCTCCGGCATCATCTAGCCTAAAAGTCAGGCCAGCCTGAGACCCAGACATGTGCACTGGTACAGGGTCCCAGGATGGCTCTCTAGCTAGGGTTAAGGAGCAGGAAGGGGTCTTCTAATAATTGAGAAATAAAACAACTTCATATTGCTTTCTTCCCCCTCCCTCGGTTCCCCTCACTCCAGGTCCCAGTCAGTCCTTGATGTCTGGGGCACAAGACCTCTCAGGAAAATTAAGAGAAAAGGACTATTCCTTGAGAAGAGAGAAGCTGCAGGAGCAAGAGGGAGGGTGTGCTGGCTGGTTTGGTGTCAACTTGACATGAGCTAAAGAGGTGGGGCAGTGGTGGCACAAGCCTTTAATCCCAGCACTCAGGAGGTAGGGGCAGGAGGATCTCTATGAGTTTGAGGCTAGCCTGGTTTACAGAGCGAGCTCCAGGACAGCGGTACATAGAAAAACCCTGTCTCAGAAGAAGAAAAGAAAAGAGAAGAGAAGAAAAGAAAAGAAAAAAAGGGCCTGGTGAGATGGCTCATCGAGTAAGAGCACTGACTGCTCTTCCAAAGGTCCTGAGTTTGGATCTCAGCAACCACATGTGGCTCACAACCACCCCTAATGAGATCAGACTCCCTCTTCTGGTGTGTTTGAACACAGCTACAGTGAATTATGCTGGAGCAAGCGGAGCCTGAGTGAGCGGGGCAGCAGAAGGTCCTAAGTTCAATTCCCAGCAGCCACACACATGATAGTTCATGGCCATCTGTATAGCTACAGTGTACTCATACACATAAAATAAAATAAAATAAATCTTTTTTTAAAAAAACAAAAAAAAGAAAAAGGAAAAGAAAGAAAGAAAGAAAGGAGAGAAAGAAAATGCCTGCCTAAGATCGAGCTTTTCTTAATTAGTGATTGATGGGGGAAGGCCCAGCCCATTGTGGGAGGTGCATCACTGGGCTGGTGGTCCTGAGTTCTATAAGAAAGTAGTCTGAGTAAGCCATGATGAGCAAGCCAGTGAGCAGCACCCCTGCATGGCTTTCGCATCAGCTCCTGCCTCCAGGTTCCTGCCCTGCTTGAGTTCCTGTCCTGACTTCTTCCAATAATGAACAGATGTTAAAGCCAAATAAACCCTTTCCTCCCCAATTTGCTTTCGTTTCATCACAACAGTAACCCTAGCTAAGGCAGAGACTGCCACCAGGATAGTGAGATATTGCTGTGACAGATGTGACCACATTTGGGAAAGGATTGTGGAAAGACTTTGGGACTTTAGGTTAGAAAAGCCATTGACTGTTGACAGTTCAGAGGGATGTTCTGTGGGAGCTTGGGAGATAAGAATGTTGAGAGCAGTGCAGAAGACTTGGTTTGTGAGTTTCAGAAGGAAGCAAAGACTCTACTGGGACTTTTGTGTGAATCTGTCTGGCCAGCTGGAGCTGAAGAGTCCATGATTATTAACAAGAGACCACTGAAGTGAAGCCTTCAAGCTACTGGGACAATTGATGCTGGTCAGCTGGAGCTGAGACATTCGTGCTGATAAAGAAGAGGGCACATCACTGAAGTGAAATTTTCAGGGAAGGGTTTGCTCAGGGGTAGCACACAGAAGCTGTGTTCCAGACACAGCTAAGGTTCATGCGTGAAGGGGTCACAGAGAGGCGCTGAGGCTTGGCACTGTGAGAGGCCCGGAGAGGCTGTTGACAGAAGTGCAGCCCAGTGGCAGCAGAGACCCCAGCATTTTGGGGATGCTGGTATCATAATACTCTTCTTGGAATGACCACCAAGAATAGCAGCAGCGATGGAGTGGAGCAGACCTGAGCTTAGAAGACAAGCTGTGTGTGCTGCAGAGGGTGGAGTCAGAAAGTGACCCAAGCCTTTGGAGGAGCCATGGGCCTGAGTAGATCCCAGACGTTGGCCACTGAGTTATTTACAGCTAGATTTGGTTTGGCTTTGATCTCATTGTGTCCTGATTCTTACCTCTTCAATTAAGAAAGTATTTAATTTTGATTTTATAGGAGCCCACAATTAAGAGACTTTGAACTTTTAAAGGAGATTTTGGGTTTTTAAGGAGACTGTGGTACTTTTAAAGCCATTTATATTTTAAATTGTGATTTTAATATGCCATGTTGGGGAGAAATAAGAAAGGGAAGGTTCTCACTGAAAAGTGATGTGTTTGTGTATCAGGCTGGCAAGGGGTTAGGTGTGCTGGCTACTTTTATGTCAACTTGACACAAGCTAGAGTTTTCTGAGAGGAGGGATCCTAATGGAGAAAATGCCTCTGTAAGATCAGGCTGTAGGCAAACCTGTAGAGCATTTTCTTAAGTGATGATTGATGGGGGAAGGTCCAGGCCATTGCGGGTGATGTCATTCCTGGGCTGGTGGTCCTAGGTTCTGTAATGAAGCAGGCTGAGTAAGCCACAAGAAGCAAGCCAGTAAGCACCCTTCCATGGCCTCTGCATCAGCTCCTGTCTCCAGGTTTCGGCCCTGCTTGAGTTCCTGTCCCGATTGCTTTCACTGATGAACAGCAATGTGGCCGTATAAGCCGAATAAACCCTTTCCTCCCCAACTTCTTTGGTCATGGTGTTTCATGTCAGCAATAGAAAGCCTAACTAAGACAAGTTGGTGCCAGCATAGTAGGGCATTGACAGATGCGACCTGTTTGGGAGGATTGTGGAAGGACTTTGACACTTTAGATTAGAAAAGCCATTGAGTGTTGAGAGCTACAGATGCTCTGTAGGAGCTTGGGAGATAAGAAAGTTGAGAGTGGTGCAGAGGAAGGAGACCTGGCTTGTGACATTCCAGGAGGAAGTCTGAGAGTCCCCTAAACACTATCAGGGCCCTTTGTTATTTTGAGTTGAGAATCTGTGGTTCTGGTTAGCTTGGGCTGAAGAGTCAGCTGTGATTAATAGGAGACCAGAATCCCTGAGGTAAAACCTTTGCTAGGGACAATTGATGGTTAGCTGGGGCTGAGAAATTAGTGCTGAGAAATTAGGCTGAGAAATTCATTACAGAGGTGAAATCTTCTGGGAGGGGTTTCCTTGGGGTCAGTACACAGAAGCTGTGCCCCAGAGGTGGCCAAGCTGAGCTTGGGGAGTGTAAGAGTCACCCAGGTGGTACTGGCTTTGAAGGCATGAAGGGGTCATGGAGAGCAGCTGAGGTGGCTGGGCTGGAGTCCCTGAAGAGAGCCCAGGGACACTATTGGGGAACATGCAGCCCAGTGGCAACAGAGAGCCCAGCATTTTAGAGATGTCAGTGGCATGAGACAAACACTGAACAGCATCAGGGATAGAGTGGAGCCAGCCGGAGCCTGGAAGACAGGCTATGTGTGCTGCAGAGGGTGAAGCTGACCCAAGCCCCTGGAGGGGCCCAAAGACCATGGGGGGATCCCAGACATTGGACGTTGAGTTATTTACACTGTTGAAGTTTTTGCTTTATTTCTATAAGACTATGCCCTGGCTCTTTCCTCTTCAAGTGAGAAGGTATTTTACTTAATTTTGATTTTTACAGGAGCCCACAGCTGTAAGACTTTGAACTTTTAGAAGAGATTTTGGATTTATTAAAGAGACTGAGTATTTCAAAGTGACTGAATTTTTAATGTGTTTAAATTTGTAAGACTGTGGGACTTTTAAAGTTATATTTTCAATGTGAAATTTTGGGGATGAATGAGAAAGAAAAGGTTGTAGCTTTACAGTGAGTAATGTCTTTGTGTATGAAGTCGAAAGGGGTCAATTATTTTGGATAGTTTTGTGTCAACTTGACCTAAGCTGGAGTCTTCTTGGGGGAGCTAAACTCAATTAAGGAGATTCCTCCATAAGATCAGGCTGTAGGCCAGGCTGTAGGCAAGCCTGTAGGGCATTTTCGTAATTAGTGACTGTTTTTCATCTCAGCGATAGTAACTCTTACTAAGACTACTTCGTTTCCCTGCCTAGCGTCCTTGTTGTCCCAAGACACAGGGCTGGGGCCTGTGGTAGAACAGGCTCGCTAAAGCTCCTACTTTCCAACCAGTAGCAGTGAGCAGTGATGGAGATGATTAACAGAAATAAAAATCTCACTGTAGTGAGGACGGAGTGAGATGCTCAGGAGTCGGGTGATGAGGAGTGAGCAGTGATGGAGATGAAAATATGACTTCTCTGGCACTCAGGGCTCAGACCAGAGGGTCATAGTTTAGGCCAGTCTGAGCCCTGCAGCCAAGCTCCTGTCTCAGAGTATGAAAAACAAGACAAGAGAAAGAAAGATAGTGATTTTTAAATCAGAACGGTGCAGAGGAGAAAGATTAAAAGATACAGACAGTTTCACGAAGCTGTAAGGAAATGCCATTGTGTCCAACAGTCCTGTTATGAATCTTAGAAGTGATAGGGGCTGGGGAGGCAGCCCTGTGGGCAGATGTGGTTCTTAAGAAAGCATGAACACTGGAGTTCGAATCCCAGTATTCACACAAGCATAGGAGGCAGAGAAGAAGGATCTTGGGAGCTGGACAGCTAGACTGCTTCAACTGGAAAACTCTAGTGAGCAAGGGTAGAGAAGACACCTGACGTCAGCCTCTGGCCTCTGGACACATACCACGACACACATGACACATACCACAATACACATGACACATACCACGACACACATGCTCATGTAGAGAGAAGACACCTGACGTCAGCCTCTGGCCTCTGGACACATACCACAACACACACGACACATACCACAACACACATGACACATACCACGACACACATGCTCATGTAGAGAGAACACACCTGACGTCAGCCTCTGGCCTCTGGACACATACAATAACACAAATGGCACACAACACACATGCTCATGGTATAAAAGAAGGAGAAAGAATGCATATGTACGTAAGGAAATTGGCAGAAATGGTGCCTGGAAATTCCCCAAATTTGGAGAAAAACATAAACCTGTATATTTTAAGAACACCAGAGCCACAACCAGGCATATCAGGAATTCCAATGCATATGGAAGAAAACACCCAAGGCAGCCGGAGGCTAGTACATCACTTCCAGGGCGACACAGCCCAAAGGGCTGCATGCTTCCCCAGAAGGGGCGAGTTAAAACCATGCCAGCCTTGATATCAGGTCACACTGTAGTAATTAGATTATGAATTAAAGATAAATCATCCACTGCGTGGTGGTGCATGCCTTTAATCCCAGCACTAGGGAGGCAGGGACAGGTGGATCTCGTGAGTTTGAGGCCAACCTGGTCTACATAGAGAGGTCCAGGCAGCCAGAGCTACACAAAGAAACTCATCTGGAAAAACAAAACCAATCATCATCATCATCATCATCATCATCAACAACAACAACCACAGAGAGACTATCCACTGCAGGGCCTGAGGAAGAGAGGAGAGACCTGAAGAACACCCATATGAACAGGTTGAAATCATCTCACAGGGATACACCTTGCCACCTTATGGTCTTCACAGATGCTAGTGAGAAAGCTATGGGCTACGAATTACTCTCCTGCAGAAAATGCTTGTGTCTGTATGTGGTGGTTTGAATGAAAATGGCACTCACAGGCCCATAGGGAGTGGCACTATTAGGAGGTGTGGCCTTGCTGGAGGAAGTGTGTCACAGGCTTTGAGGTCTCAGATGCTCAGGTTAGGCCTAGTGTCTCACTCTCTTACTGCTGTCTGCCAATCCAGATATAGTTTCCTGCAAAGCTTAACACACATTTAACATTGACTTTGAAATCCCAAAACAACTCATATCGCTCACTTAAGAATCTGCATGGATGTGTACAGCAGTTCTGCTTATAATTCTCAACAAGACAAAACACCCTAGATGTTCTTCAGTGAGTGAATGGTAAATAAACCTTGGAGCACTCTGCAATGAGCAAGGACGAGGCATGGACTATGGGCTCATGGGTGCCACTTGGATGAGTCTCCAAGATAATGCTAAGAGCTCCTCCGTTTCTCTGTAACAACAGTGACGAAGTGTCTCAGAGTGGCGGTGGGGGTGGGGGGGTCCATGAGGATGCTGACATGTTCTCCACACTCCTGTTCACGGGCCCCTAAGTTCTAATTACTAACCACTTAGGGGAGGGTGCGTTGGCCCTGTATTAAAAGCTCTGCTTTCTGCTCTGCGTGGGGACTGTTCCTTCTCCCTTTAGACCCTGAGCCCGGTGTGCTAGATGGCATCCGGTAGCATCCACTTAACTTAGTGAATAATGCATAATTGAAGCAGACAACAGCTAAGCTCTCAGTGACCTAAGAGACCCCAAGATGGACGGATGGACAGATGGATGGGTGGATACCTTTTGCTCAAGCCAATCTGTGGTGCGGGGAATTAGAGCTGAATGCTCTCCCAGGATTATCTCACCTAGCTGTACTTTTTTCTTCGGCTCACTACTGTGTTTTGTGGCCTGTGGATCAGGAGTTCAGAGACTGGATTTGCTAAAAAGGCACCAACTCTTCTCTTGGGCCACATAGAACTAAGAGCAGGATGAGGGCCTGGCTTTCTCCTCCTACCTTGTGTCTATCTCCATGGTGGGTCACATGCTTAGCTCTGCGGTTTTCATGGAATTCACTCAAGAAGCATCGGTCTCGGCTTTGAGGCTGAAGGTGATTTGGCTTTGGATTCCAGGATGGACAGTTCTTCAAAGGGCAGACATCCCTCTGTAATGAGCCCCTTCCCCACCTCCCCGTACAACCAAGATAGTTATTCATAATGGCAAGGTCTTACTCTGGATCAGAAATGATTGTCTTGTAGAAACCAGATTCGTCCCCTTGACCAACAATGGCAGAGATAAAGACTTGAGACAGCGATGGACCACACTACACTCTGACTGGGATTGCTTAGTTATGCACACTTCTTAACTATGCAAAGCTCTTTCTCTCCTTAAACCTAAGGTTCACATCAGCACCCTGCTGGCAATGGACTCAGGGGACATGCCTCTAACCTGTGCTTCTGCCCGGTGCAGATCACATCTGAAACATCCCCTTCCTCATCTCTGCACTGGATGGGTCTGTTTCAGTAGCATCCTGTGAACAGGTGGCAGAGCCTGGCCTTCTGGGGCTGCTAGTGTCTAGGCTTTTGTCCTCAAAATTCCAGTCACCTCGCCCCACTGAGCCTCTCTCCAGCCTCTGTCCTGCAGTGGGAACATAACTGCACACAAATCCTTTCTCCAAAAGCATATGCTGTCCTTGTTGAAGGAGGTAGGTAACTTATTAAACTTCATACTGGAGTTAGGATTTGGGATTTGTGACAAGACTTTAATAAGCATCATTTAGGCTTAGCAAGGAGTCTGTGGCGAAGGAACAAACTGGCCAAGTGCTACAGTGTGTTCCATGGGAGGAAAACCACACGTGTGGGGGATGGTGTTACAGTGACCTGAACACTAAAGTTGTTATTGGAACCAGAAGGCTTCTCAGTTCCCAGCCAGGAGTAAGGACCAGTATAGAACTAGGTCAACAGAAGGTTCTGGAAAGCTGTGGAGACTGAGCTGCGATTCTTTACTGCGTCTACCATGTCTCGACAGTCTTCTCACTGGCCTTGAGAAGGCTGTTATTCCGATATAAACAGAAGATCAGGAGAGGCCAGTGCCTTAGCTCAAGTCAAGTCCAAGATGCCCCCGATGGAAGATAGACTATTATTTCCCCCCCTCCGGTAAAGAAAGAAAACCATTGCCTGTGGATTGTGTTGAGTGCTGTCATGATGGTCTTGAGGGTTGTATAAACCTGTCACATCAGACGCCATCCAGACATCTTCCTTTCTTCTGAGGGCTTTGGTAGCAAGTAGCAGGAAGTAATACACCTTGCCCAGCTTGCAGGAGCCTCCTTCTGCAGAGTTTCCATCGCACTTGGTTGTCCTTCTGCAGGAGAATGTGGACTTGTGACCACTCCTCTGTGGCAGACACTCTCCAGCAGTACCATGCTCCAACTTGCTGTCTCTGGCACTTCTCTTAGTACAGAGTAGTTTGGCCACTACCAAGTCACAGGAAATCTTTCCAAAGGCATTTCTCAATGGCAGTCCAACTCTTATATTCAGCTCAAGGGGCATACATCTCAGCTGAAAGGAAGACCATGAGAACAGCTATGGCCAAAGGACACACTTGAGAATCAAAGGCTGCGATGTCCTGACTGGCAGGTGGCTAACACCTTCTGTATTATGGTGTACTCAGTGGTTAGAGACACATGACCTCAGGAAGGTACACATCTCCACACCAGCAGGACATGGTGCGTCTGCTGGAGTCGGTAACCAGGGAGAGTCCTGTGCTGAGGATGTGTATCTTGAACATCCTGTTTGCTGGGAAATGTTCTAGGGTTACCATGGTAAACAAGCTGGATGGCTTCCCGGCTGTCTTAGTGAGGGTTTACTGCTGTGAACAGACACTATGGCCAAGGCAACTCTTATAAGGACAACATTTAATTGGGGCTGGCTTATAGGTTCAGAGGTTCAGTCTATTATCATCAAGGTGGAAACATGGCAGCCTCCAGGCAGACATGGTGCAGGAGGAGCTGAGAGTTCTACATCTTCATGTGAGGGCCACTAGAACAAGGGTCTTAAAGCCCACACCCACAATGGCACACTTCCTTCAACAAGGTGACACCTACTCCAACAAGGCCGCACCTCCAAATAGTGCCACTCCCTGGGCCGAGCATATTCAAACCAGCACAGCTGCCTACACAGAACTCACAATGAGCAGGAAGACAGCCAGTGGACAAACAAGAGGACAACAAAACAAACAGACAAACAAGCCAGCCCACTTATCCTACTTTTCCAAGGGCAGTGAAGGAAGAGAACAGGAGCTGAGACGGAGTGGATAGCGCCTCTCAGATCTTGCTGATTTCCAACTTAGTCAACCTTCGGATTTGGATCACTGTATCCAATTCTTGCTCCTGACAAAGGCAACTGGAGAGAGAGGCAGGCATGTGGGTCTGTTCTGATGAGGCGGTTCTGGCCGTAGGTACTTGGGGCAACATTACATCTGCATCCGGGAAGAAGGAACGGGAGGCATGCTGGTATTCAGCTGGGTTTCTTCCTTTTATTCAGGACCCCAGCCCATGGAATGGTGCCAACCACATAGGCCCCAAACATACGCCGAGAGGTCTGTTTTCATGGAGATTCTAAGTCCCATCAAGTTGATATCACAGTGTCTGGGTCCTAGAGAGCTTGCAGGGTTGTCCACTGTCCCAAGGGGTATTTCTATAACAGAGTAGGCAGTCCCTCACTTCCTGGCATGCTGGTCACTCGTGGGAGAGCTTAGCCTGCTCCTGCTTAATGACTATCTGTGGTGAAAGCTGACAGAGGAACTGCAGCTACGTTTGTGATTTTCTTACACCCCAATCTCTCCTGTTTTCATAAACAGTTTAATTCAAAAGACAGAGCTAACATCGTATGACACCAAATGTGTTCAGTCACTGGACGATTAAGCTCCTACTTCAGGTCCTTTGGGATCTACAAAGTCAGGAGGGGTGAGGAGACCCAGGCACAGCTGGCGGGTGCAGAGCGACTGCGCTGTCTGCCGAGGCTGTCTGAGGTAGGTGGGCGGTGGGGGAGGCAGAGATGGGGAAGGCAGGTGAGGCTGCTTTCTACATTTTTATTTTTCTTCAGATGAGCAATACCAGCCAACGGCTCTGAAGAAGAGTAATTTTCTTTGCCTTTGAAATGAATTAAAGACAAAGCCAATCCCTCCTGTCATGAGCAGGATTGCTTTAGTGAGATGGCATTCCTTTTTGTCTTTTAACTGAAGCTGAGCTGAGCTGTGGGGTACAGAGGCCTCTGTGTTTATTAGACATACATTTTAAAAAGCTGTGTGTACACAAAGGTACATTTACCTGTTACGCAAATGCGGAGGCCAGAGGCCAAGGCTAGGTGTCCCCTCTGTCACTGTCCACCTTATAAGTCTGAGTTAGTGTCTCTCACTGAACCCTTAGCTCACTGGTGTTGCATCACAGGCCAGCAGAGCCTCAACTCACAGCGTCTGACTGTGACTCATCCCTCCCAGCCCCGGGTTACAGGATCACACTGCGGTGCTTGCCTTTTACATGGATTCTGGGATCTCAGCTCAGGTCCTCCTACCTGTACAGCGAGCTCTTTACACCTCATGGACCACTAAGCACTTTACACCTCATGGGCCATCCCCCCAGCCCCTTGAATGTTTGTATTCAAAGTGAGGCAGGGGGCAGTAGGGGGTGAGGTGTGGGGAGGAGAGAAGTGAGGTGTGGGGCAATGGAGGGGTGGGGTGGGGTGGAGCAGTGGGGGTGAGGTGTGGGGAGGAGAGAAGTGAGGCAGAGGGTAGTGGAGAGGGCAGGTGGGGTTGGGCAGTGGGAGGTGAGGTGTGGGGAGTTGAGAGATGCAGGGAAGGTGGCAGAGGTGCAGCCCACGGCTTCGTACATTCTAGGCAAGAGCTCCATTACTGACCTACAGCCCCGGCCACCTTCCGATATAAAAGTGATATCCACTCAGGATAAACCACACTTCACATTTTGAATTTGATCTCTGAGGCTAATGGACTCTCAGAGTGCTGAACAAACGCAGCAAGCCGTAGCTCCCCATCAGACCCCAATGACCCTGCCATAGTAGCCTCTTCACCCAGCAATTAATGTTTACCCAATCCTCTGAGCTCTGTCAGGTCGGGCATGCTAACTGGAGCACTAATGCTGAGAGCCCGTGCAACCTCTGCATCTTCCAGTGCAGCGGTCAACAAATGGCATGAGCTTATAGCATATGCCTCTCTGTTACATGATTTTGTTGTTTCCGTGAGACCTCCACGAAGCTGTGAGCTTTACATCGAATCCTGCGGTCAGGATCAGGTGACCTGCACTGATACACACACACACACACACACACACACACACACACACACACACACACCTAGGGCTGCAGACCAGTCCTTCCTTCTCTAGTTAACCCTTCGTGTCTCATTGCTCTTTCTGTCTCATGAGCATGGGAGTCTTCTTTGAAGACTAACTGTGCTGAGTACCATAGCTAATCTTAGAAGCATTGTTATCTGAGTCAGGCAATCAAGAGGACGTTGATGCACTGGCACCTTTAGAGGGCTTCCATGATGCACTGGCACCTTTGGAGGGCTTCCATGATGCACTGGCATCTTTGGAGGGCTTCCATGATGCACTGGCACCTTTGGAGGGCTTCCAGGTTCTGTGTCTCAGAGAAAGGAATCAGGACAGTGTATTTATATTGAGTGATAGTTCACTTTCACAAGGGAAGGAGCAATATGGAGCAAAATGCAGTGGTTCAGGCAGTGCTGACGTGCTAAGAATGGGGCCAGGGGCTGCAGAAGTGAATCCATTGCCAAAAAGCATGATATGGAACACACAAACCTGACTTGATCCTTGGAACTCTCTCTCCCTCTCCCTCCCCGCCCCCCTTGCTTACACACACACACACACACACACATACACACACACACAGATGTCTGTGTGCACCTGCAATCTCAGTGCTAACAACAGGAAGGAGGATCTCCGAGTCTTGTTGACTAGCCAGACTAGCTAACCAGTGAGCTCCAGGTTCACTGAGATCCTCATCCCAAAGATGAAGGTGGCAGGGACTAGAGAGAAGGCTCAGTGGCTAAGAATGCATGCTATTCCCTGCAGCAGATCTGAGCTTGGTTCCCATGACCTCGGTTGGATGGCTCACAGTGTCTGTGATTCCAACTCCAAGGAACCTAGCACCCTCTTCTGGCCTCTGTGAGCACCTGCACTCATGTGCACATATACACACCCACACACATCAATGTGTACGCCAGGTTGGTATGCCAGGTTGGGGGGTGGGAGGGGGAAGGCACGTGCACACACATGTGGGAACATGCACACATACACAATTAGAAACTAAATCTTTAAAATTAATAAGAAGGGGAATGATAAAGGTGCCACAAATGTTCGTCTCTGGCCTCCACTCTCAGCCTTTGTGGTTATTGTCTCCTTCATGACCCCTCCATTATATGTGGCTCTGCACACAGCTTCATGCATTGCACATCTTAGTAGCATCTTAGCTTTCCATCCAGTGCTGTATGTGTGATATGTGTGATGGTTTGAATATGCTTGGTCCAGGGAGTGGCACTATTAGGAAGTGTGGCCTTGTTGGAGTGGGTGTGGCTTTGTTGGAGTAAGTGTGTCACTGTGGGTGTGGACTTTAAGATACTCATCCTAGCTCCCTGGAAGCTAGCCTTCTGTTTGCCTTCGGAAGACAATGTAGAACTCTCAGCTCCTCCTGCACCATGCCTGCCTGGTGATGATAATGGACTGAACCTCTGAACCTCTAAGCCAGCCCCAATTAAATGCTGTCCTTTACAAGAATTGCCTTGGTCACAGTGTCTCTTCACAGCAGAAAAACCCTAACTAAAACAATATGTAATGAGCCACTGGTTGCCCTCAGACACTCTGGAGTGCTCCTGACCAGACCTGGGCTGGGATGTTTCCAGACTTCCTCTTTGCCAGCTGGTTTCTTTTATTTTCTAACTTTGCAGCCATCTGGACCTCCCTCTAGACCTCTCCCATATTCTCCTGCCTCAGAACTTTCTCCTGATCATTCCTAATGTGAACCGAAGTTCCTTGAAGACTATACTGAGGTTATGCAGAGTGGTGGACAGTAGGGAGTAGCAATGCTGCAGCTCCAGAGCCAAAATTCTCTTGGACTATCCCAGACCTGCGGGATCTAGTTATTCCGTGGGTTTCCAGGGGAACTAAACCTGGAATAGAATGGGTGAAAAAAGGAGAGGGAGGCCTTACAAATCTTTTGTCAAAGCCTCATTTAATGGTAGCTAGTGGTCAGTATTTATGCATTACATAAAAAATGAGGAAGGGGTGAGGGGAACAAAGCATGAGAAAGGGGACATCTGGACGGATGTCTGATAAGGGGTCCCGAGACGTCTTGTAGCCTTATCTCTGGAAGTTGTCTCTGGGAAACTGAATCCAAGCATCTTCCAGCAGGACAAAGTAAACATTTCCTCAGGAGAAGCTGCTTGATTTAATACCTTCTCAGAGGGGAAGGTAGCTGTAAAACTTTTCCTGGGAAGGGAAGGGCCTGCTTGTCACTCTCCCAGGGAAAAAGGTGTTTGGTTCCCAGGCCTCTTGGCCCTGGGTGTCTCCACCAGAGCTGAGATCATCAGCGGGTTTGAGCTAGAGAGTGCTTTTGGTTTCCAACATTGGACTTTAGGGCTCTTGCTCCATACCTGTTACTCATCTCTATGTCCTTTTTGTCATCAGGAGTTGTGGTAAATCCCACCAGTGTCATGAGGGAGTTGCGATTCCCTCTTAGGGTTGTCCTGTTCATGAAAGTATTTAATAGTGAACCTAACAGGAAGCATGGGAACAATTCCATTAGAGTTTAAAGAAAACTCTCAGGACGGCAAGCTGTAAAGCCCAGTGGCTCCCTGGAGGAGGAAGGCAGGGAAGGGAAATAGAAAACACCATGTGCTTGAGTGAAAGCTGACATGGAGGTCACAAGCAAGCAGCCATGTGACAGTGTGGGCGTCGTTGGAGAAAAAGCAAAATTGGGGAGAAAAAAAAGGAAAAGGCAGGCTTCTCTGAGTAACTCCGAAAGGGGCGGATGCGTGCCGCTGTATGGGCGGATGCATGCCGCTGTGTGGGCGGATGCGTGACGCGGTGTGGGCGGATGCATGGCGCTGTGTGGGCAGATGCGTGAAGCGGTGTGGGCGGATGCATGGCGCTGTGTGGGCAGATGCGTGACGCTGCGTGGGCAGATGCGTGACGCTGCGTGGGCAGATGCGTGCCGCTGTGTGGGCGGATGTGTGACGCAGTGTGGGCGGATGCATGACGCTGTATGGGCGGATGCATGACGCTGTATGGGCGGATGCGTGACGCTGTGTGGGCGGATGCGTGACGCTGTGTGGGCGGATGCGTGACGCTGTGTGGGCGGATGCGTGACGCTGTGTGGGCGGATGCGTGACGCTGTGTGGGCAGATGCGTGACGCTGAATGGGCGGATGCGTGACGCGGTGTGGGCAGATGCGTGACGCTGTATGGGCGGATGCGTGACGCGGTGTGGGCGGATGCATGGCGCTGTGTGGGCAGATGCGTGACGCTGTGTGGGCGGATGCGTGATGCGGTGTGGGCGGATGCGTGACGCTGTGTGGGCGGATGCGTGGCACTGTGTGGGTGGATGCGTGGCGCTGTGTGGTTGTGGCCCTGAAAGCACATGCCCATGGAGCCAGGATTCCGGGAAGGAAAACTGTATCATCTCTTCGGCACGGCTGAGGTCGATCTGCCTTTCTAGGATGGGAGTCACATTCCTGAGAGATGCTGGCTCTCCCAGGTTACTTACCGGCCCAGCTGGAATGTGAGGTCAGAGATCCCATTCCCTTGCCCAGAAAGAAATGGTTTTCTCTCAGCGGGCCTCTACTGTGAGTGGGACATTTTAACTATCATCTTGACGTTGGAATGTGTAACATCAAGGGGAAGCATCAGTACCTTCTACGTCCCCGAAGCTAAGCATGGCATCTGTGGCATCTGTGACCTACAACAGAGATTTCTCTGCTTTCCTATAGGCTGCCTACCTGATGCCCCCACCCACCGGAGCATTTGAGAATGCTTTGGTCTCTGACCAGCTTTTATTTTGTGATTATGAGAGTCAATGTAGCTGTGTCGTAGGGGAACGTGCCACTCCTGACAACCTAAATCTCTGTTCCCACGCCATGGCGACTCTAGAACAAACCGTCTCATGTTCCCTTCGAAGTGAGATCAGTCTGGCAGACAACACTGCGAGTCTGGAGCATGGGGAAGGAGACCCTAGAGTCTTAAAGTTATGTAAAATTTGGAGTCAGCATTTCAATTAGACACGCTTGCTTTATAGACCAGTGCGATTTGAATGCTGAATAGCTGCTGTTTAAAATAAATTTTCCTTTCTTTCCAGAGTGTGGGCAAGGGCCAGTAAGTGCAAAAAATAACCACATGAATTTCTTGGACTCTGTTCTCACCCCTAAGGGTTTTCTTGTGTCGGAACCAACAATTCCTTGGATGGAAATGCTGGGTAGGCTGGTCGATATTTTAGGGTTTAGGGAACTGCGGATTCTTGGCCCATTTCTGCTGTTGTTCTAGTGTAGTAGGCAAACGGTAGGACCAACAGCCAGAAAGCCGTCCACACTGCCAGCTCTGGATTCTTTGTAAGCGAATGAGCCACGGTGGGTGGCTGGCTTGCATACTTCTCTCTGTCTTACGAGATAATGTGGTGACCACAACCATGGTGTCTAACCATGGTCTTCTGGAAGACAGCAAACCCTCTGGGCTTGCCGGCCAGTGCTGCCGGCCAGTGTAGGAAGGCCGAGGCAACCTCTGCTTGTTGCTTGCCAACACAGCCCACCAAGAGGTAAAGCCATCCATCGCTGGTGCAGGAGAAACAATCATGCCATTGTCAGCCTTTTTTTTTTTTTTTTTGATTTTCCGAGACAGGGTTTCTTTGAGTAGCCCTGGCTGTCCTGGAACTCACTCTGTAGACCAGGCTGGCCTCTAACTCAGAAATCCACCTGCCTCTGCCTCCCACGTGCTGGGATTAAAGGCGTGCGAGGGCCACCCCCTCCCGGCCAGCCTTTTTTCTTCCATTCTCGTGCAGACACTGGGTGGCTTCGTTGCGCAGTTGGAGGTTTTGAGAAGTCTCTGTGGCTTTGCCGGTGCACTTGTGCAGCTTCTCCATTGGAAAATTCCATCCTTTAACACTGGGATTACATGTCTCCATCACTGAATCCGAGGGCACTTCATTTGCTGCAAGTCTGAGAAATAGCCCAAGACAGGGATAGAAGATACATTCTCTCACATAAAGAGAGGATTCAGTGAAACCAGTGAGCCACAGAGCCAGCAGGTCACAAGCCCTCAGCGAGGCAGAAAAACCTTCCTGAGTTTCCTGTTCTGTTCATAGGAGCAAAACAATCACCTCTTCAAACTCAAGTACCTCAGACTGGCTGTGCAGTCGCTTGAGCTGGGCGAGCAGAGCATTGGAGGACTTAATGTGCTTTCTGTACTTTTGTGTATTTCTGAATTTTTCAGCGAGTGAAAGTTTTTAGAGAGTATTTGAATAGCATTCTTCTTTAGCATTCTCGGGGTGGGTGTAAGGCAGGGAAGGCTGTTGAACTGAGCATGCGCAGACTTGGCGGCAGTTCATCTGCCAGCTGAGCCAACTCTAACCATTACTGTGTTTTTAGCCGCCTTTATTCTTAGCTCGATGCCCTTTGGCCCTGTCCAGAGTGAATCTTTTATGAAACACTGGGAACATGAGCTCCATGGTGGAATTCATCCTCACGGTTTGGTAAAAGGCCTCCCGCCGTCCGCACTTTCTCTGACGATGGGGAATGATATTGGACATCAGAAACCTAGTGTTTGAGAAAGGATAGCAATAATTATGTTTAATTTTGTTTTTTCATTTATAGCAAACAAATGGATGCAAATAGCAGTTGATATTTTATGCCCAGTATATCAGAATTTTAGACATGAGGTTATGAGAGCAGTCTTTGATGCCCCAGCCTCTAGTTAATTTCAACCTAATTTGTAATCTGAGCATCAAACACTGTGATAAAGATATGTTTTACTGACTTCCTTCTTCTATCTGGTGGCCTTGACGTGGTTGTCATGAAATTTGTGTGTGCACTGTTTCCTAGGTGCTAAAAAGTAGAACTTTCTAGAAATGAGGCATGTAGGCATGTTGTAAGGCTTAAGGATTTCAGAAACATGCTCCTGGCGCTTGATTTCAACCTTTATGTTTGATTGTAATTTAAACATATCGATTCAAGAGTTCTAATGTACATGAAGTTTTTATAATAGACACTGATAATATGGAAAGAAGTATTGTTTTTCATAATGTACCATATGGGAGCAAGTCTTCTATGTGAATTTCTCACCTCTTAGATGTCTGCCATGGCTGGTAAGACTAGCTTTATGCAGCTGGCACCAGATGGCCCCCTATTTCAGCTCTGCCATAGGGCCTCTCTTTCTCCCCTGGTCTTCTCTGAGACAACAGCTTGGTATTCTAGTGCAAGCAACCCTGAAATGTAAGGGAATAAACAAGCCTCCCCGCCCCCAGGCCCCACCCCAGGCTAAAAGCTTATGTCCAGAGGGCACCCCCCGCCCCCAGGCCCCGCCCCCAGGCCCCACCCCCAGGCTAAAAGCTTACATCCAGAGGGTCCTTTTTCCTGCCCTGAGGCTGGAAGTTCAAGAGAGAGGAGCAGGCTCTCTGGTTCCAAGATGAAGAGGTCCCTCACAGCTCTTCTTCCTACCCTTCTCCATGTGGTACCAGACTCCTGTCTCCTGGCACTACTCCCCCAAATCGCCTCCTTCCATGCAAGTCTTGCCAGCTAAGGCCTGAGTGTAGCAGTGGCCCTTGGATTGATCACCTCTGTGAATCAGATTCAAAGCTGTCGTCAGGGCATGGGTTCTATAGCTGTTAGGTCTCCAGCCAGCCCCAACTGTCCAACTAATGTTTGAATCTCTCATGGAGACCATAGATGATCTCTAAGCCTTGTCAAGCCTCAATGACATCTTAAGCAGCTGAGAGATGGGGAAGAAACCGAGAACAAAACCAAAGAAAATGTTTTCCCAATGACTCCCCAAATGATAAATCCTTTGGGCCTTCCACAATGCTTCTAGATCTAAGTATGAATTAACCATGAGGTGATTGGTTGTGGGGGGAGTCTATTCCAGGGATAGTGTGAGTCCTCCTCTCTCCAGCCCTGGTACCCGCCTGGAGATGAGGGCAGAGCTGAGCCAGCCAGGCTGCCTTCCTTGTCTTGTGACCTCTCCCTATGGATTGGCTAGTAAGGATTCAGAATGTTCTGGAGCTGACTGACCCGGGTCAGTCAGGTGGTGAGTGTTGGAGACTTGACCTTTGGCCTTTGGTCACCCATCATCCGAAGACGATGAGTGTTAGAGACTTGACCTTTGGCCTTTGGTCACCCACCATCTGAAGGTGGTGAGTGTTGGAGACTTGACCTTTTGGCCTTTGGTCACCTGCCATCTGAAGGTGGTAAGTGTTGGAGACTTGACCTTTGGCCTTTGGTCACCCACCATCTGAAGGTGGTAAGTGTTGGAGACTTGACCTTTGGCCTTTGACCTTTGGCCTTTCTTTTGCATCCTGGCTCAGACTTTGGTGTCTTTGATGCTGATTCTTTTACTTTTCCCCCCAAAATTGTATTTATTCTTCTTTCATATATTACAGTGGACCACAGTTTCCCCATCTCCTCCCTTTCCAGTCCCTTCCCACTCCACCTCCCTCTCCGTCCATTCACTCCTCCATTTCCCTTCTGAGAAGGGAAGGCCTCCCAGGGATATCAACCAAACATGCCCGGAAGTGGTATGGCTGGGCCTTGAGGTAGATCAATGCCCAGTTTTATGAGAAACTTTGATGCTGATTCTTATTCTTACCCATGGACAGAGCCCCAGAAACACATTTGAGTAGTAGGGAGGTGAAGAGGAGAGCAGCTGGTCTGGTGTAGGCAACCATGTGCTTTGAAGTTCCTTAAACCCGTGGCCCTTTTTCTAAGACTGGCAGATTGGTTCCCGAGCCAGCTCACACGATGTATTAAATCCTGAATTTAGCTGAAATACTGTTGTGTCACAATGAAAAGAAGCAGGCCCTACTGCTCTGGGAACAATAATAACCACTCTGAACAGGATAGAGCTGTATCGAGAACATCCTAAAGGAAGTGGCCAGAGGAGAGGTTGGGTCGGCACGGGAGGAGTGACTGAGATTTTGGGGTCTGCAGCCACCATCTTCAGATTCCCTTTTCTATAAGCACTGGGTTAAGTGTGGACCTGGACCGTTACATTCTTTTCTGGGAGCAAATCTCCCATCAGCAATTGGCAAAGAATTCCGAGACAAGTTGGCAAGAGTTGCAAAGGAAAGTGGGAGGAGTGAGGGGACCCAAGAGAGTGTGGATGTGTCTGAGGAGCAGCAAGAGCAGGCTCTGAGAAGTGAGGTGGAGTTGAGCATGGACAGGTTCAGAATTCTCCCTGGCATCAGCAGAAGCAAGGATGGAGAGCAGATAATCCCCAGCCAGTGTCAGGGCAGGCGGGGGCTGCTGGATAATCACCAGCCAGTGTCAGGGCAGGCGGGGGCTGCTGGCCTGGACCCCTGGCATCTACTCACCTGTGTCCCTTAGCCCCATTCCATGTCGTCTCTGTGGCCGAGGATGGTCATATGACCAAAGGCCTTGCTGTGGCCAGGACCGGTGCACTCTCTCTCCCTCCCTGGAGATGTGATTTGAGGAACACTCAGAGCATTTCTCAGCCAAGAAGGAAAGGATGTTGACTTGGCTTTTGGCTACTGTAACACAATGCCCAGCCACTAAGTCAGTAAAGGAAAATGTTGACTCTGCTCCGGCTCTCAGAGGTTCCCATTCATGGTCACTTGGCCCTCTTGTTTTAGGCATGTGACAACCTAATACAGTATGGTGTGAGAGGTTGGAAAGGGGCAGGAGAGTGAAGGCTGAGCTCCCAGCATCCCCTTCAAGGGTACATGTTCAGGAAACTAACTTCCTTGCATTAGGTTTTATCTCTTAAAGGTCCTATAACCTTCCAGTGATGTGCTAGACCTATGGCCAAGCTTGTAGCACAGGGGACTTGGGAGGGCACTTCCAAACTACAGCGGAAGGGGCTCAGGCCTCGTCCCTCAGTGCTTCTTACATTCACAAATAAGCGCCTGTCTGCTAGCTTCCTGGGTGGTGTGCACATTCCTCTCGCTTTTGTGATACACTGATTCTTCAGCCTTTTCTGTTTCTGTATAATACAAATTATAAGAGCTGACAGCTGAACGCTCAACTCGGAAAGGCAAGGTAGCCTTAATGGAATTAATTAAGTGAACACGGACTGCCCGACAAATGGCTCCATTATACCCAAGAGGGCCTGTGACTTAATTACTGATGTCACTTATCTTTCTGTTTGTACCTCAACAATAAGTGACTCATTTCTCATTAACATGGGTCATCTTCCAAAAGGAAGAAAATAGGGTAAGAAATATCAGGAAATGGGTGTGCATGCTGTCTTTGTTTCCTGTCTCATTATCCTGGGGACTCACACCAGACTCTGCTAATTAGATGGGCACGTAAAGCCCCCACTCCTGTCCAGTCTCAGAGAGAAGCATGTCCTTCTCTTGGGAAGAGATGAAGGGGAGTCTACAAGGAAAAAGGGTGTCCTTCCTCCTGCTGGAAGGACCGAGGCTGTCGGCCTGTGTGTGATGGATGTGGCGGAGTGTCTGCAGAGGCCCTGCCTAATCTGAGGCTTCAGTGGTTTGAAGGGCATGGCCTTCAGCGCTCCAACTGTCCCCAGGAGATGGGGGGCTAATTAACAAGGGAACAGGTGTGAAGAGGACCCGACTTAATCTGGTCAAATTAATTGCTGAAATTGGCCTTGTGTTTGGAAACTGGAAACAGCAAATTTACTCCAGCCGGATACAGCTAATCCCTAGCTGCTGTGTGTAAACCACACTGGACTCCCAGAGAACACAAACAAAGAGGGATTTGCAGCAGTGGTAAAAGCAACAGTACAAACACATCCTTGCTTGGGAAAGGCTGGGAGCTACTGCGGCCACAGATGATAGCCCAGGGTCTGAGACAGCCTGGCTTAGGCCTGTAGCAGCCACAGAATTGTTAGTAGGGGTTCCCCTCATTCTCAAAAGGCACCCTAGTTTGGATGGATGCTAAATGGCTACTGGACACTGGTTTTAGCCTTTTTTTCTCTCTTTCCCAGAAGAGTGTTGCTATAGGATCAATGCCTGGCTTCTGTGAACAGGACATTTGTCATTTCATTCCTGTGATGAAACACCCTGACCAAAGCAGCTTAGCAAGAGGAGTTTATTTTACCTCACAGCTCCTGTTATCGTCCATGACTGTGGAGAGGCCAGTGTCTCCCCACAACTTCACACTTCAAAGCACAACTTCAAAGCAGGGGCAACTCCAGTCGAGAGTACAGACAGAATGCAGGCATGCCTAGTTACTTCTATCCCCACTCTTCAATAGTCCAAGATCCAGACCAAGGGAATGGTGCTGCCCACAGTGGACTGAGTCTTCTCAATCAGTTAAGAAGGTCAGGACAATCTCTCACAGACAAAACTAATCCAGACGAACTTTACCAAGTCACGATTCTAGATCGGGTCAAGTTGACAATGAAAACTAGTGATCACAGATCTTAATTGGAAATGGGGTCTCTTAGATGAAGTTAGGATGCGGTCCAGAGGGAATAGGAACTCAGACTTATGAGGAAAAATGTCATAGGAACATGGAGACTGACAATGGTGATGCTTTTAGGAGCCAAAGAACACCAATAAACCACCGAGGTCCAGGGAAGGGGCCCGGAGCAGACTGTCCCTCTGGTCCAACCCTGTTGTCATCTTACTCTCAACGTCTGACCTAGGGAACTGAAACTAAAATACCTATTGTTTAAGCTGCCTTGTCCAAGGCACTTCGTCCAAACAGCCTTTGCAAAGGCATCCAGGTGGGATCTGGTTTCAGAGTGTCTGATAACATGCTAATTACTCTTCATTTGTGCCTTGACAGTACTGGGCCACCTGGTGACAATGACTGATGCCTGACATTAAGGCGGAGGAAGACTTATGAGGTATGGACTGGTATACTGCAGAGAAGCCCCCTGAGCTTGGCTGGAAGGACTCAGCTTCCCCAGGAGGGACAGCTCAGCAAGGGCTACATGGACTTTGAAAGTCAGAAGAAAAAGGAAGTCATTCAGCTGCCTGGGTGGAGGATGCACCTGTACATTCTGTAGGGTTCCCATTTTCTTTCGTGCTTCATGACCTCAGTCATTGAAAGACTAATATCTACAGACCACATCAGACCTGAGGCAGAGGGGTGGAGACAGACTGAAGAACCTCCAAGTAAGAGTTGTGGTCCAGGGCAGGGAAATGAGGGTCCACGACCAGACCAAAACAATCACTTCAGAACAGGAGGAGTTCAGGGAAGCAGAGGTGCCTTAGAGGGGACCCAAAGGGAAAAAGTTACACATGGTGCCCTGAAAGGGAGAGGGATGAGGGCGCCCAAAAACCTGAAACCCTGGCTCCAAAGAGCACTATCTACCCCGCCAGGAGTTTCCATGGAGCTGGGCACGAAGAGGCCGTGAGTTACACCCTAACCCGTAGGGCTCTGGTGTAGAGCTGGGCATGAAGAGACTGTGAGTTACACCCTAATTCAGAGAGCTCTGGCATGGAACTGAGCCTGAAGAGGCCGTGAGTTACACCCTAACCCGTAGGGTTCTGGCGTGGAGCTGGGCATGAAGAGACTGTGAGTTACACCCTAACCTGTAGGGCTCTGGCACTTCCTAGGCACAGGACAGCAGAAAGGGGTGCAAAGGAGAGTGAGGGTTTCGAGGTGGATTTCTTGGCTGGGTACTGAAGTCACAATTTCTCTTCTGTAGCTGGCCTCTATTGACTTCAAGTATCTGGGTCTGGGAGGCCCAGGGCAAAGTATTTGGGTGGGATGAAACTGGGCTTTGATTTCATAGGCACAGCATGGGTTATATAAGTGCACAGGTTTGTGTTTCAAAATGAAAAATAGCAATAATTAAGGTTTCTGTATCTTCCTTCTGTCCAAACCAATGTTGAAAACACACTTTTGGAAGATCTTTATATGTCAGCAAATCAGAAACATACGGGTTTAATTTCTTCAAAATGCACCAGGTTGAGGGAAGGGAGGGTGGGCGGAGGGACCTGGCAGCCCACATCTTAGGATTTGCCAAACCCCAAATATCTCATACTCTCTGAGCGATGCTCCTCTGTCTCTGCAATGTCATCTGTCCAGCCCAGCCACTGCATTCTTTACTGTGCCATCTAGTATTTTCCCTAACTGTATGACAATCTTCAGCCCATTTTAGCTACCAGAAGAACAGTGTTCACACCACCCACGAGCCATAATGGAACTTGGAAGAGACACCTACAGAGCCGGCCATGAGGCATCAGGATGGCTTAGCCCTGCCTATATCAACAGGTCATCTTCTTCGCTTGTCACCTCACTGTGGTTGGTAGGAGAGCAGGCTGGAGTGTGGGGTCCAGACAAATCTAGCAAGAAAGACTGTGAGATTAACATCTGGCAGAGAGGAAACCAGAAAGGGCCAACAGGTAGCAGGTAGGACAGGCAGGATCAGCCTGTGATATGTAAACACAAGGAATGTTGGCCCTGTGCAAGTGGCCAGTAAAAGTTCCAACCCTTTGAGTGTGCTACCACTGAGCTTCTAACCTTCTCCTTGCTCTGGTCACTGTCTTAGAAGTTCTTATTTCTTTATAAACTGGCTCTTTTCTTCTACTCCCTATATTTCTCTGCCTGATTTTGTTTTGAGCCTGGAACACCATCAGGTGCCTGCTAGACCCCATGTTTACTGCTGACACCACTCAGCATATCTTAAGATTTGTTAGCCCCCAAGATCTTATGAGGCAGTCACCCTTACCATATGCCTCTTTGTATGTACATAGAGAATCTCGCTGTATTTGTTGGCTAATGTAAAGTCCACAAGTTAAGACTCTTACCAAGCTGCTCCAGGTGAGAGCTCAAGTCATTTACTCCCAAGTCTGCTTTGTAAGACCCAGCCTGGCTTAGGGCTCAGAAACAATAAGCACATGTGCATGCGCACATGAGCACACATACACGCCCCACCATCTTTCCAGTGAACACTCTGACAGGCTGGGGACAAAATTGATCTGTTTAGCACCCACATGTCCTGTCTGTGCTCACACAGTCTTGTTCCTTGGAAGGGAAGGGAGATTGGGTTTGAGTATCTTCTACTGCATGTATCAAGTGTTCAGAGATCTGGAAGGAGGCTCCTGGAGTCTTTGGCTGCTGCTTATGAGGTACGAAGGAGAAATTCTCGGTGAGCTCCAGCACTCACAGGACTCATGTGTCATTCTCCGGTCTTCCTCTATTTTCCACCCTCCACTTGACATTTGCATAGACACACCTGTAGCAGTGGAGTGCAGGAATGGCCTGTTTGCCTTTGGAGACTCTTTCTTCTGAGCCAGGCAACCTTCCCTCTGTGTCTTCAGGAACCAAAAGGCTGCTAGTGGATGAGGAAGGCTGGGACTGGATGGAACAGCAGGCGGGATGTGACCTCCACAGCAGGGAGTCCTTGGTTTTAATGAATGATCTGGAATGGAGGATCAGCCTCTGACAGTGGGTGTGATTCAGTTTGGCCAAGGGGCTGAAAATGTTCATGTCCTTTTGTCTTAGGTTTCTATGCTGTGAACAGACACCATGACCAAGGCAACTTTTATAAAGGACAAAATTTAGTTGGGGCTGGCTTACAGGTTCAGAGGTTCAGTCTGTTATCATCAAGGCAGGAGCATGGCAGCATCCAGGCAGGCGTGGTGCAGCAGGAGCTGAGAGTTCTACATTTTCATCTGAAGGCTGCTAGCAGAATTCTGGCTTCCAGGCAGCTAGGATGAGGGTCTCAAAGACCACACCCATAGTGACACACTTCCTTCAACAAGGCCATACCTCCTAATAGTGCCACTCCCTGTTCCAAGCATAGTCAAACCACCACACCTTTAAACTGTGTTTAATTGATAGCTAGCAGTTGCACATCCTTGTTGGGTACGGTGATGCTCTTGCACACGTTCCCAGTGTCTAATGATCAGGTCAAAGTGCCTAGTGTAGCCCTTGTTGTCAGAAGACAGATTCCTACCTTTCCCATTTTCAAAGGGTTAAGTTTTGTGGCTCCACATCGTGGGCTAGTCCCTTGTAAGCAAGAATGAAGAGAATACCATTTTCCATTTTAAAAGCAAGTCTCAATGCCATTTGCCTGAAGCCAGGAGCCGGTGCCCTTCTAATAGCTACACATTAAAATCCCCCGCTCTTCAGTCATGGCTGGTGAGTGAGCTTTTGTAAGCAGGACTGAACAAGAGAAGGCTTTATCTTCAGCCTACCCACTTCCAGGCCAGATTGGCTCAGACATGCTGGACAATGGGCTTGGGCTGAAGGAGGAAAATGGAACCTAGTGAGACATTTGCTCTGGGGATAGAAATTGAGCCCAGAGCTCCATTCATTCCCTCTGGCCTTTGAGATGGATATCAATATTGTGGCAGCTTAGGCTTAATTACTTGCTTAGGGGCAAGCAGGGCTCTTGTTCCCTGCTTCTCACTGAGGTTGCCTCCCTCTTGAAGCCTTGCTTGCTGGGTATCAGCAGTGTCAGATGCCAGGTGCTTTTGGCAGCTTGA
>NW_022196894.1:89922770-89933756 GCF_008632895.1 Mastomys coucha
GAGCATCCTGTGGGGGGTGGGGGGAGGAACAGGGCTTACAGAGCATCCTAGATCTTCCCAGGGAGGTGCTTTGAAGATGCAGTCAGAATTGGGGACCACTGAACTGTAGAAATGAAAACGATTCTCTGGCTAGGTTTGTAGAGGCTTTGGGCTATCTGTCTGTCACTGTGGCTGGCTCTGTGACATTTGTGGGTATGAGCAAAGAGCTACATCTGACAGATTATGCCCCAAGAGATGGGAATTCACTGTTGCTGGATCTATTGTTAGGGAAACAAACATAAGCTAAGCCTACAGGCAGGTGCATGTTCATGTGCACACACACAAACTCCTGTCTTCAGTGTTGAAAACCCTTCACCCCGGGCATGATCGGGCATGTCAGGCATGGAGCTGCGGAGGCAGTTGGCCTGATGGCCTAATCTGCCCCTCAACAGTTCATCATTCACAGTTTGGTCTTGCCATACCGGGGACTCTGGAGGCTGAGGCTGGAGGATTATAAGTTTGAGGCCAACCTGGCAACTTAATAAAGCTTATCTTTTTTAAAGTTCTTAATTTGCTTTGGGGGCCTTTCTAAACCCTATAAATGACACATCTTTCTTTAACTAAACAAAAATGTCCTAACTTTGTTGGCCCATTACAAAAGGACAGCGGAGATAAGTTACTTATTTTATTATGTTGTAGTTATTACTGCACGTGTCCATGTGTATCTATGCAAGATTTTAAGTGGATGCACACGTGCCATGACCCATGATTAGCTGCCTCCCATCTCCTGGGAGTGCTAGGACTACAGATTCTTACCACTGCATCTGGCTCTGTTATCCAAGCCCAAGGCCTGAGCTCCTGCTATCTGCCTTATAGGCCAGTGTTCACTCAGCAAGCATCTCACCAGGCGGGAGATGCACCCGTGCAGGGTAGTATAGGAAACTGCCTGCTGTCTTCTGTTCTTATGGAGAACTTCCTCTATCCACCTGAGTTCAGAATCTTCCGTGGTAAAAAGAAGGAGATGTTTGGGATCTTAGAGATTGCAGTCCAGGGAATACAGGTTGATATAGTCCCAGGTCAGTATTAAGACAGCTTAGAAAACTGGAGTTTAGAGGAGCAAACTGTACTATGCTGTTACAAAGTACTAAGAGCTCTTCCATGGAGAAGAAAAACAATGACATGTGCCAGGGGCTGTGAGTGATTAGTTATTTACTTGTTTGTGTAATTAATTATTTGTTTTGTTTATTTTTTGAGTCAGCGTCTTAGAATTTTTGAGGCAGGCTGCTTTTAAACTCATGTTTAGCTGAAAGTGACCATGAACTTGTGATTCTCCTGCTTTGTAGTTCCAGGTACTGGCTTTGCAAGCATGTGCCACCATATTTCACTTGACAGAAGATATACACTTGGGGCACTGGGGTAATAGCTCAGGGGATAAAGGCCTTGCCTCATATCTTAGTTGATGTCTTGGGGTGTCCATTGCTGTGAAGAGACACCATGACTGTTATAAAGGAAAACATTTAACTGGGGCTGGCTTACAGTTCAGAGGTTCAGTCCATTGCTGTCATCCCAGAGGACCCCCCCCCCCCCATGCACACACTAATTTCCCTTCTCTTTCCCAGCTCTCTTGTCCTCCATTCCCCACACCTGCATTTCTAAAGGGGCTTCTTTGAGAAGCCTTGGGACACTGCAGCTCTCTAAAGGTGCACTTCTTTTCCAGAGACTGGTGTTGGAGGGCCCTTAGGATGCTAAAAGCTTGGATTTCATGGCAGTCAGTCAGGGCTTTCTACCCTCTTTTCCTTTCCTCACAGATCCTCAGGTTTTCAGCTGGATTGGGGAAGCCCTTGGCTAACCCTGTTTCCTTGGTTCTTGGCAGGCTGGGAGTGGGCAAAGAGACACCAGCAAGGCATCAGGAGAGAACACAGGAGGATAGGTTCGGGGACTCGCAGCAGCGTCTTTCTGACCCAGTTGTCAGCGCTACTTCCTTCCTGGCATTTCCTCATGTTAGAGAATGAAATCATCATTGGTTTAAGTGTCTTTTAGGAACTTGATATTTGTACCTGAACACCACTCCTGACCCATACACAACCCAACCTGGTTATCAATAAATCATCACTTATAGACAGAAGGAAATACTACACAGCATTAAAAAATCATGTGGTTTCAAATTATGTCTCAGAGAGGACATCTCCCCCTTCACATCAGTGACCACAGCAATATGGCAGCAGGGATATCCTGGGGTAGCTATTGAATGAGGACTCATCATCCTCTTTCTCCACTCTGCAAGGCTATCCTGGGGTAGCTGAAGAATGAGGACTCATTGACATCTCTCTCCACCTGTAATGCACCTTGTAATCTTTGTAGGGATGCTCCAATACCTTCATATGATTCAAGAATTTGGTGTAGCTATAGAAATGATTTGAAAATGATTCTTGAAATTGTCTCTTTGTGTGAGAAAAAAACACATTCATAGCTGGGCCTGTGGTGGTGCACGCCTTTAATCTTAACACTTGGGAGGTAGAGGCAGGCGGATTTCTGAGTTTAAGGCCAGCCTGGTCTACAGAGTGCATTTCAGGACAACCAGGGCTACACAGAGAAACCCTGTCTCAGAAAACAAGACAAAACAAAACAAAACACCCACACTCATGATTTTGTTAAAGCAAAGGGCTCACTAATTGAACTCTAGCACAGTGGTTCCACTTTTATATTAAAATCACACACACACACACACACACACACACACACGTGTTTTGGGTGTTATGGAGTACTGTCCTTGGAGGGCACCAGCCATTTCTATCTCATTCAGAGCAGCTGTGACTTCCTTCAAGTGATAGGCAACAGGATCCTATAGGTGACAATCTTTTTCAGATATTCTATTGCCTCCCTGCCTCCCATCCCATCCTAGTACAGCCCAGTTTTCCCATTTCATGGGCTCCTTTCTGGTTTCCCAGCCTCCATCCACACTTATTCCCACCTAAACACACACACACTCACTCACACACACACACACACACACACACACACACACACACTTAATAATTAGAAGCTAGGATCCACATATGAGAGAGAACATTAGGTTAATATCTAGAAGATAGAATTTTAAAATTTAAACAGCAAAATTACCAGTCAATAAGTAGGCCAATGAACTGACATGCAGTTTTCAATACTGTAAGATAACAAATAGCCAAAAACTGCTTTTGAAAACTGTTCAACATTCTTAGCCACCAGAGAAATGCAAAGCAAAGCTTCTAGCCTATTTCTTCTACTAACTGCCTCCCATGGGGATATGTTCATCCTTAAATCCCTTAGTTTGCTTGCTGTTATCCATGTGCTTCTGCCTAATTCCTCGGTCTAGGACACAGGGACCTATGGCCCCAGCAGAGGTGCATGCTGGACACCTACAATTGTAGACATTAAAGTGTGTAAGCCAGCACTGTAAAACTTAGAAGTAATACCTGAACGGCCAGATTCCCACTCTTACAACTATTCTGTTGTTGTTTTAAAAAATACATTTAAACATTTCTACACTATGTGTCTATTAGTACGTGGGGAAATGAATGCCCTAGGATTAGTTCTAGTCCTAACCATTGAATATATTCACTTATTGGGCATATTTCCCTCTGTGCTTCTTGCCATCCAAGGCAAAATGTTTCCCCTGAGAGATGGGTAGAGGTAGGAGAGAGATGGGCATAATATACCGTGGACATAAAACACTTCAGGTGTTGGGGCTGGAGAAATGGCTCAGCAGTTAAGAGCACTTGTGGGCTCCTTCAGAGGATCCATGTTTGCCTCTTAACACCCATGTCCCATGGCTCTCAACTCTCTGAGGATCCAATGCCCTCTTCGGACCTCCTCGGCTACCCACTCAGTCGCATACACACATGCACCAAGACATACATACACACAAACACTCAAATAAATCCTCAGAAGATTTCAGGCAGACTAGTAGCTCAGTGGTTGAGGGCTTGCTTAACACGTGGGTAGTTCAGGGTTCCATTCTCAGCAACACACACATGCACAAGCACACACACTCTTGTAGATCTGTGGTATCAGACTGGTCCTTAAAGGGCGTTTCTCTCTTTGTGTCCAGTCTCTTGGGGAACCACAGCATATGCACAGTCGGGTCTTCATGTCTGCTGGTTCCTGTTCTCAGATTTAACCCCCGTGGGAGGGGACGTGGGATCACACTTACACTGAACAGACATTTGGGGGTTTTGTTACCAGGCTCTAAAAAAAGAGAAAAAGAAAGAAAAAGAAAGAAAAAGAAAGAAAAAGAAAGAAAGAAAGAAAGAAAGAAAGAAAGAAAGAAAGGGAGGAAGAAAGAAAGGAAGGAAGGAAGGAAGGAAGGAAGAAAGAAAAAGAAACCAATATAACAAATAACAACTAGGCATTCTAAAGTAACCTCGGGGTTTAGATAGATGGTGGCAAGTACTGCAAATGATGGGGATGGTCTGGATGGAAAACAGGAAATGCCCTGCCTGCCCTGTTAAATTCTCGCTTCAGTCTGCAGCCTGGAGCTGATTCCCCGAAGGCTCACCCTCTCAGATGACTCTCACCTCAGGCAGGGAGGAGTCTGCAGGTAGGGTCATCCGCAGTTCCTTTAAGGGAACCTCTGCCTTGGCACCGCAGATGCAGCCTTGAGAGTTTCCATTGCTAACTCTCCCATCACAAGGGACAAAACTTCCACCATCAGAATAAGAGAATGATCTTGTGTGCCTGTTGGGGGGCACAAATGTCAGCATCACCCCCACTTTTGAGCCACTGGTATCTTAGGATAGTGACTCGGGGCATAGCTCCAGGCTATTCCTTCAAGTAATTTGTCTTTGCCCTCACTGTCCTCTGGCATACCATTTCCCTGTCCCTGTCCCACCTAGACAAGCCGAGCTGTGTTACTTGTCTCCTCTTCTGTGGCAGTCGGTGCTCACTGAGCACCGGTTCCTTCCCTGGCTCACATGCCCATTGCCTTACTCAATAGGTTTTTTTTTTTTCAATAACCCCCATTGGTTAGGTCAGAAAGTGGACTCCTGCAAAAGCCTTGGCTTGATACCCGTGCCCCAATGTGGAAGATGACAGAGCCAGGGTGTACACCAATCCTGGCAGCTTGGCTCCCAGACCAAGCAGCCTGCCCTAGATTTAAGGATCTTGAATTGAATATTTTAAGGGCTCCATCCTGTCATCCACAGCTTCCTATCGTTTCCGTGGTGCCTGCAGAACAGTGACGGGCAGCACCTGGAAGCAACACAGGGGCTAAGGGTTAGACCTGCAGAAAGCCTCCCTGTCTCTAGCATCCTCACATCCTGTGTCTAAGTCCTAGTCAAGGAGCTTGAGGCCGTCCCACGCCCCTCAGTAGCTGGTTCCTGAGTGGGCCTCGGGTTGACTGAATTTTAGCTGAAAGCTTGGAAAATGCATCCTCCCCAACCCCCATGCCCCATCCCACTAGAAAATAATATGGAGGGAATCAGAATACAGGCTTTTAACATGCTCATACATTTTTTTTATAATAGGTGATTCTATTTCATCTTCATGCCAGCAATTTTGTTATTAGCTTCATTAAAAATTGTTTTACCTGCTGGGGCAGTAGCTTGGCTGTTAAAGTCACTGAAAGCTCGGGACCATAGTTCAGATCCCTAGAAACCCTTGCTGATTCTGGGTGACATGGTGACCTACCTGCTATTCCAGCCCAGACAGATGGAGGCAGAAGATCCCTAGAGTAAGCTGGCTAGCTAGACTGTCATGTGGGGAACTCTGGTTTGGTTGAGACACCCTGCCTCCAAGCATAAAGAGGAAGAGTCATAAAGCAAATGAGGATGATTTCTAGTGTCAGCCCCCAGCCTCCACACACATACACTCACACATGCTTGCTCACATGTGCCCTATGCCCCAAATACACACACACACACACACACACACACACACACGGAAATTAAAAACAACATAAAATTGTTTTATTAAGAGGAAATCCATACAACATAAAAATTAAGCATTTTACAGAGTCCAGTGAGTGACAGTACTTAGTGCTGGAAGACATCAGAGTTCCCAAGAGTGCTGTAGGCATCCAGTGGTTTTCCCAGGCCCCTCACCATAGCTTCAGTAACCCCAGCTATGCTGTGCTGGTCTTAACAGACTCACGCAGCATGCACACGTCACTGTGTGGCCTGTGTCTGGCTCTGCCTATTCCACCTGGCGTGTTTTTCAGGGTCAGCTTGACACATGTTGGCAGGCCCTTCCTTTCCATAGCTGAGTACTATCCCAGTGTATGGGAGCCCACTCTGTTTACCCACCCTCTGGACATGGACACTTGGGAGTGAACTCTTGTCAGTCTGCTTGTTGCAGGTTGTTCTGCCTCGTTCTAGTACCTAAGAATGGGATTGTTGGGTCAGAGAATAGTTCTCCATTTAACTTTCTGAGCAACCTTGGTTTTTTAAAGCAAAAGGCTCAAAGAAACCTTGAGGTGTCCAAGGTCACATGACAAATAAGTAAACCCCACGAGCCAGTGCTTACCTAGCTATCACAGAGTCCATTCATTCACTCAACAAACATTTCCAGCTAGCCAAAGGAAGCCACTAAGGTGGATTTTACAACACATGGAAACCATAAGAATCAAAATGGGGCTGCCTTAAAGCTGTAGTAGGAGGCCTGGCTCCACACAAATTCCTTTAAGTATGCTCTTTGAGCGTGCGAGCTGATTGGACACGGCCTCTCCTGTCTTGCATGTATTTTACAGTCCTTATGGGGATTTCTCTCGTTCAACAGAAGCAAAAAGACCACTTGCTGTTCCCAGCATCCTTCACCTCTTTCTGCGTGGTGGACCTGGGGTGGGTTCCCACTTGGGGCTGTGGTGATCCAGGGTCTACTGATTGATGGCACAGAGCTTAACGGGTTAAATAAGAACCAGGAAGAGGGAGCAGGAGTCTGGGGTCAGGCAGGAGGAAGGAGGGGTGGGGCTTGAACAAAGGGGAGCATCGTCCGCCCCCGCCCCCGCCCCCCAAGTCTTGCTGCAGAGCCTGATGGCTAAGGATCAGCTGCCCCACTCCCGCCTCCCTCCCGACCCCGCCCTCTGCCAAGCCCACTGTGCGTGGCTGAGCTCACCTCCGCACCCTCGCGGCGACGCCACCTCGCTCCGCCAATGGGACGCGGCTGTGAGAGTCTGCCCACCGGTGGAAAATTCCGTGCTCCCCACTGTAGCCCCTGAGGAGTATTGGGCTGCAATCGTGGGGCGCCCACCCAGCCTGGCCTGATTATTGATTTAGGACCCAAACCGCGCTGCTCTTCCACTTCTAGAACAGCAGCTTTGTGAGCAAAAATCCTTGAGACAGCGGTGGTGTGTGTCTGCGGAGTGGGTGGGTGGGGACGGTGGTGGCTTTCTCCTTGTGTATATTACAAATGCCCGTTCTCACCTTGTCCACTTACGCTATAAATCCTGCCCGCGATTGTCCCCTCCTGCACTCGACCCAAACTCCTGGGTGGGACGGACACTGTATGTAGTGGGATAAAGAACTGGGAGGGCGTCTTCTTTGATCCGCTCACCCTGACCACGGTGGGGTTTAGACAGAAGGGTCGAATTAGCAAAGATGTGGGACAACAATGAAGAGTTCCAGTCTTGTGATTCAGGCACAGAAAATTCCAGAGCCACTGAGAAGGGTCATGCTGGTCAGAGCGAGGAGGGGGTGTTGGGTGTGTGCGGAGGAGACTGGGAGCTTGGCATGGGAGGAAGGGGAGGTGCCAGAACACTAAGGCTGTGTGACCAAGTTAAGTCCGCAAATTATGTCAACCAGGGCCCTGGACCTGTTTCTGCCCTGCGAACCAGGAGATAACTCGGAAAACAGAACCCCTTGTACCAGGAGCTGCTGCCAAGAGGGAAAACAGAGGTTTCCCCCTGGAACAGAGCTAGTGCAGGGGAGGAGAGCAGTGACAGCCATCTTTAGAGGAGGTGGGAGAGAGAAACAAGAACGAAAATATACAGGTGTGCTGCTGGAGCTAAGCTTAGGAAGAACAGATAGAGAAGGGAGAGATAGACACCCACAAAGAACCCCAAAACCCCGAGGTAGACACCAAGGCTCAGACTAGCAGCCGGGAACTAGGGCAAAGGCAGGTGCTTCAGCAGGCGCGAAGGCACAAGAGGCCTCAGCCCTGGGAACCTCCCGTGCATCTTCTCTCCTCCCCTTCCCTCCCCTTCCCTCCTCTCCCCTCCCCTCTCCTCTCCTCTCCATGGCAACATAGAAACTAGAATCTCAGTACCCTCCCCCTTCCCCCAAAGGCAGCCATAAAATCTGGAAATACAAATCCAATCGTCCTCCCATCTGTTTAGGTAAAAGCTGCCATAAATTCTCCATGTCTGAGAATGGATCCCACCATCTCATTCTGAAGGGCTCACACAATTCTTAGATGGGCAGGAAGAGTCAGGATCGACCTTGTTGTGCTCTGAGTCCATCTTGTTGGGGTCCAGGAGTCGCCCCACTAACCACAGGAACATTGATCTTAGTTAAACAGGCATGGTTTCTTGAACGTACACCCCAAGACTGATCAATCAGGACAACAGCTTAAAGCTGTGCACTGGACATTTCTCAGGGACAGCTTATAAAGGCTAAAACTGGGGAAACCACAGTGAGCTCACACACAGGTGCTAGAAGTGCTGCTCAGTGGTCGGCCCTGACACAAGCCATTTAGACATAACAGCTCATATTGACCTTTAATTCAATGGGTTTGAGGTAAAGCTTAGAGTTGTGGAATTTTTTTATGATTAACAAACCTCAGAACATATAGAACATAACAGGGTATGTGGTCAGCATGACCCTGCTCTGAGTCAAGTTATTTTTCTGTGTCAGTGACTAGCAGGCATATTACAACAACAATATGAAATAGCTGGCAGGCATGGAATAAAATGGCTACAGCTATGCTGGGGTGGGGCAGGCCTCAACAATCCTCATTAGGTTTTATCCTGTGCAGAATCGTATTTCTACATGGATGTTGGCTCTTCATTGAGAGGATTAAAGAAAAATAAAAATGAAGTCGGGAACCATTGTTAGTAAGGTCTCGAAGCAGAACTGTGAACTGGGCTGCAAGCGTGTCTGGTTTTGATTCCATTTGAGCTTTGGAGATCTGTGAACCCTTCTGGCCTCTGCACACTAGGTTACCTGGGCCAATCCCTTCTTCCAAGCCTTAACTTCCATTCACAATTCCAACAAATCCAGTGACTGCCAATGCAGGCTCCAAGTCATAAATCCAGAGGCCACTTTGTAGAGTGTCAGGCATCTTCACACTGGATGTGAATCCTGGATCTGATTCCTGGATGTGATTCCTGGATGTGACCACGATCAGAATATGCCTTGCTCTTAATTAGACTTTATCCTAGGTTGACAAGACTAAGCTCAAAAATTCAGTTTTTCTTGGGGTCCTGTTTGAACACCTGACCCCAGCTCATATAGTTTTCGGTTTGGTGAGGTAGTGGCCCCTTTTGCATGTAGAACCTTGCTGGAGGGACCAATTGAGCAGCAGTGGCTTTAGGTTTTCTGTCCCTGCCCCACCTCCTGCTCTCTCTTTGCTTCCTGAGCAGGAGGCAGTGTGATCAGCCTTCCTATTGGAATGTCTTCCTTGATATGATGGCCTTACACTGACTCCGCAACTAGAAGCCGAGACAAACCCTTCCTCCCTTAAGTTGCATTTCTTGTGTCCTGTAAAACTGTAATGACATAAATCTACATTTTTCCCTTGTCAATCTTCCCCCTTGTTAGTCCTACATTAGTAACGGAGAGACTTAGGCTCTCAGGTTCCCACGGTGATCCAGGGAAGGGCTGGGGAACCTCACCTCTCTGAATTTTGGTTTTCACATCTATGGAGTCAGATTGTCCTCATTCCTGCCTCATTTACAAACCAGAGTCACATGTGAAACTAAAACCAAATTATACTTTTGCACCGCTTTTGCAGTGTAGAGAAATTTGTGGAGGAAAAAAAAATCAAGGCAGAAACTTAAAATCCCACATCCATGGTTCAGAGGAGAGAAAGAGGAGGAATGGATAGATCTTTGCTTTGTTTAACTTTTCCCTGTCCTTTTTGTTTATTTGTTTGTTTGTTTGTTTGTTTGAGACAGGGTTTCTCTGTATAGCCCTGGCTGTCCTGGAACTCACTCTGTAGACTAGGCTGGCCTCAAACTCAGAAATCCGCCTGCCTCCCAAGTGGTGAGATTAAAGGCATGTGCCATCACTGCCCTGCATTTTCCCCTGTCTTATTTGTTCAGGACCCCTGCCTAGAGAATGGTGCCACCCACTGTGGGCTCTGTCTTCCTTCATCAATCAATAATCAAAACAATCCCCAGATACATGCCCATAGGCCAACTGGATTTAGAACATTTCTCATGTGAGCTATCAGGTGATTCCAGGTTCTGGGAAGTTGATAACTAAAACTAACCACTACATCCAACAAGTAGGTACAATGGTGTGTCCTGTGGATCTCCAGGGGAGGAACGTTTCAGGAGTGGAATGTATCCTGACTAATGTCTGAGATGGGGCTGTGGTCCTTCCAGTTGGTAGAACAATATGAGTACTGTTGCTGGGAAGGTGTAAGTGTAGTGGTCCTGGCGAGAAGGAGCATATATGAAAGAGACACCTTTGACCTTTGCTTTGGCTGTCAGACTATTGAGACAAGGAACCCAAGATCTTTGAGTTTCTCTTTGGAGTCTCAGGGTGGGAGAAGGGAAAACTTGAATCCTAGTACCAGCTGAAGGAGGGACTTATTTTCTAGAAGAGATGCCATACAGCTGTGACAATTTGTCCCAGACCCAGTGTGTCCAGATGAGGCAGACAGCATTTTGACCAGGACGCATTGCTAGGACGCATGTTGACCTTAATTTACTTTAAAGATTTATTTGTTTTTATATGTGTGTTTTGCCTACTTGTATGTATATGTACCACATGCATGCCTGTGTTGTGTGTGTGGTGTGTGTGTATGGTGTGTGTATGTGTGTTGTGTGTGTGTTGTGTGTGTATGCGTTGTGTGTGTATGTGTTGTGTGTGT
>NW_022196894.1:89934673-89937630 GCF_008632895.1 Mastomys coucha
CATCACTGTGCTGGAGTTCTCTGTGACAGAGAACATCACTGTGCTGGAGTTCTCTGTGACAGAGAACAGTGTACACTGTTTTATCACTTGCCTGTCTCTGTGGAGAAGCCTTGAAGCAGAAGGACTTCTAGAGCTTGTGGACCTCTGGGATGCTCCAGGTCGTGCTGCCATCCCAGGAGATGCCCAGTGCTTATGTGCAGACAGGCAGTGACTCGGGTGGAGGGGTGGACGACCGGCACACTGTAACTAAATAAGATCCCCTCTGTTGAGACCCAGAGAGACCCAGAGTTGCCTGTGGCCAGTATTGTCTGAGTTGCCTGCTCATAGCACGAGCTGTTGTACATGGCCGTCTAGCCACAGGGTCATAAAAAGGCCCATTGAAGATGTAAACAAGCCTGCTGGTTGCATTGTGGAATGCCTTCTCCTGGGAAGTTAAAACAAAGCCAGACTCTGGTATCCTGGCTTCAACCTCACTTCTGTCATAGGCCAGTCAAGAAGGTAGGGCTGGGGCCTGACCACAACCATCTCCTATGTCAGGAGCCAGTTTCCTTTGCAGGTCTCTGGCCTTCCTTGGTCAGGTGATCCCAAATCCTTTCAACTCTGCCAGGCAGGGAGTGTGCATGGGAATAGACAAGTTAGAAGTCAACTTGAAGTTCCCATAAAGCTTGGCCACCCAAGCTGGTGGGCCTACGGTTCCTCTAGGTACTTCTGGGGTACAGGAAAGGGGAGCCTCTCCGCTGCTCCCTACGGCCTCTGAGTACTTGTGTTTTCATTTAGGGAACTGGGATTCCCTCCCAGCCTTGTACTTCAGGTTCTAGAAGAATCTTTGACTTCAGCAGACAGGCCCACACAAGTCCTGTGACCTGCAGGGACTCAGCTATGCCCACTTGAGGCTCCGTGAAACCAGGGCAACACCGTGTCCTCCTTTTATAGCACAGTGGAAGTTGGACTGCTCCTGGATGAGAGGTGCAGAGTGAGCAGGCTTTGCTCTGCCTAGGAAATCACTCCTGCCCTGTCTCTACCTGTACCTTGGAGACGTTGTTATATTGAGGGTTCCTAAAAAAATTTTTTTGTCATAATAAGAAACTTTACTTAGGCTTCCTTTTAAAATTTTTTGAACATACAAATAACACATATATTATCCTCAAACTCCTGGCGTGTTTCGCTTGGTGAGTTTTACACAATACAGCGCTCCCACTTACTGTAGGTTACAGCCCAGTTAACTGTAATGTGGGACATCTTTTCATACATCAGGGAAAGCATTGGTTTTCATTCTTAGTTTATGTTCCTTTACTTGCCACATACACACGCCCAGGGAGTTCCCTATAGGTGTGCATTGTTTTCGTTGTGCTTAACCTATGCCTCTGTGGGTCGCTCTGCCCTTCTTCACAAGATCCAGGATTTTGTTTTTGCACAGGGTAAATGCTGAGTCAAAGGGCAAATGCATGTCCATGGGACAGATGTCCCTCTCTACCCTGTACAGGAGATGCCAACCAAGTCCTCTGCGGCACTGGGTGAGAGTGCTGCAATTTCACCCAAGACTAAAAAGGATGCTTTTCAAATTTTTGGAGTTTTGTAGAAAAGAATCACACACACATATATATCTGTATGTGTATAATGTATAATATATATGTATATGTGCATGTAAGTATAGATATATGTATATGTGTATACATGTGTGGATATGTATATGTATATGTATATATGTATATGTGTATATATGTGTATATGTGTGTATACTTTTAGTGATTGGCATTAAGCATATTTTCCTATGTAAGAACCATGTGTAGGTCTGTAACCTGACCACATTTGAGCCTAGTGTCTATGGGCTTGCTCATCTTTTGTTGTATTTTTATAATTTGTAGGGGCTCTATATACTAAGGAAATTAAATCTGCACTATGACCCATTGTCATTACTCATTGTGTTAATGTTTCTTGTTACTCTGACCAAATACCTGACCTCAAGCAACATCAGGGAGGAAGGATTCGTTTTGGTTTACAGTTTGAACAGATGTGGTCCATCCTGTGTAGGAGACATGGTAGAAGGAATGTGAGGTGGCTATTCACACTGTGTTTACAGACTGGAAGTTGGTAGAGATGCCTGATTAGCTCTCCTTCTCTCTGTCTCTGTCTCTATCTCTCTGTCTCCATCTCCCTCTATCTCTCTGTCTCCATTTCTGTCTCCCTCTGTCTCCGTCTCTCTCTCTCTGTCTCTGTCTGTCTCTGTCTGTCTCTGTCTCTCTCTCTCTGTCTCTGTCTGTCTCTGTCTCTCTGTCTCTGTCTCTCTCTGTCTATCTCTGTTTCTCTGTCTCCCTCTGTTTCTCTGTCTCTGTCTCTCTGTCTCTGTCTTTCTGTCTCCGTCTCCCTCTATCTCTCTGTCTCTGTCTCTCTCTGTCTATGTCTGTCTCTCTGTCTCTGTCTCTCTCTATCTGTCTCTGTCTCTGTCTCTCTGTCTGTCTCCATCTGTCTCTCTCTGTCTGTCTCTGTCTCTGTCTCTCTCTGTCTCTTTCTCTCCAGCTTTGTGTTCAAGCTCATGTGATGCTGGATGTCTTGTGTCAAATCAGAAACTCCCTCTCAGATACCCCAGTGGTGTCTCTAAGGGATTCTAAATTTAGGCAAGTTGACAATGTAGATTAACCATGGCATTTCCTGATTTTACTTGAAGAGTATGTGTGTTTGAAATATTCCTTCCTTCTCTACCTTGTAGAAGAGTTTCAGAAGGGCTGATGTTCATTCTTCTTTGAAGGACTGGTAGAATCTGCCTGAATCATCAGGAACTGGGAATTTGTGCTTGGGAGACTTTGTGTTTGTTACTTCTCTCTTAGTGGAAGCTGTGAGTCTGTATAAATTATTTACTTCATAATGACTTAATGTGGGTGGGTCATCCTGGGAAGGACTGTGTTCTTGAACTCAGTGTGCAAGTATTTTATTGAGAGCTTGGGTATCTACGTTTTTTT
>NW_022196894.1:89937640-89953741 GCF_008632895.1 Mastomys coucha
TCTCATTACAGATGGTTGTGAGCCACCATGTGGTTGCTGGGATTTGAACTCGGGATCTTTGGAAGAGCAGTTGGTTCTCTTACCCACTGAGCCATCTCACCAGCCCCCGGGTATCTATATTTATCAGAAAGACTACTACAATTTCATTTTCTTGTTGGGTCTCTGATATCAGGATAATACTGCTTTAATAAAAAGAATCTGGAAATGTTCTTTTTTAGAAATTTAAAATAAAATTACATTTTCTATGAAAACACAAAAGACCCAGGACAGCCCAAACATCCTGAACAATTAAAAAACAAGCAAGCAAGCAAACAAACAAACAAAAAACCAAACCAAACCAAAAAACTGCTAGAGGCTTTCCTATCTGACTTCAAGTTATGCTACAGAGTTATAGTGACAAAATCAACGTGGTTACTGGCATAGAATCAGACAAACTGATCAATGAAATACAATTGAGAACTTAAATATACATATGATTTCCTGCAACCACTTGAGTTTTTACAAAGAGGCAAAAACATACATTAGAAACGTACAGTATCTTCATCAAATTGTGCTGGTCGATCTGGACAGCTCCACACAGGAGAATGGAAGTAGATCTGCACCTCTCATTTTCCACAAGCTCAGCTCCAAAGGTATCAAGAACCTCGACACAAGACCCGATAGAGGAGAAGGCTCTGAACATGACGCTGGTGGTGTCAGCATTAAGGACAACAACTGATAAACAGGACCCCATGAAACTCAAAAATTTGTACAGCAAAGGACATTGTCCTTCAAACAGAGAAGTAGTATACAGATTGAGAGTAAAATCCTTATCAGCTCTGTATCTGCCAGAAGGTTAATGTCTATAATATAGAAAGGACTAAAACTAACAAACCCAGAACATCAAGAAAGCACATAACCCATAGAAACCAGGGCCTGGAACTAAACAGAAGCAAGAAATACAAAGGGCTAATAAATAATTTTTAAATGTGAAATGTCCTTGGATATTAGGGTGCCACGCCCACTCCAGTAAAGTCTGCAATATCAGGGTTGAAAGCCTGATCGTGGACAAGAGGTGTTATGATTTCAAAGGGAGTTTGTGCCTCCTGGGTATTCAGTCAGTTGTTGGCATCTCCTAACTCAGCCGTGTTCAAGATTAGTCTTTCCAATCGTCAACACACCTTCTTATTCAGGTATATCTGAGACCACCTGAAACACCCAAGAAATGATTTGTAAATGGCTAAAACTTTAGATTGGGCGTTGTTCCCTGGCCAGCACAGCGTTCCAATATATCCTAATTTATTACCAAGCTGTCATTAGCTTGGAATTTCTCACAAGGACTGCTTTATCAGACAGGGTATCCTTAGAGTTAGCAACAGAAGTCAAGCACCATTGCTTACTGTAAACATAGATAGAATCCTCAGGGCAGTCCCACAGAAGACAGAACCATTTTATATGCCAGAAGAGTAATACCAGAAAATAAGGGCTTCCCTCACTTAAGGGCATTTTCAGGAACTGCTAGATTGGAACTTCCTGGTGCTTGCCTCCAGCAGACCCAGAGAATTAGCATGGAAATACCAAAATAGCCCCAGCAGGGAGGGCACCACTGCTCTTCTGCTTCACACCTGGATACCTGATCTTACTGACCTTGATGTAACCATCACTTGCCTATGTGATCTTACTGACCTTGATGTGACTGTCACCTGCCTACATGACTTTTGTCATTTACCCTGTTTTCTGTATACTATATAAGCCTGGTTTTCACTTTGTGCACAAACTTAGATGGACTAGGACTTAGACTTAGATTCATTCATTCAGATTCAAGCTTCGAGCCTCATGCAGTGCACAGCGCCCCCCCCCCCGACCCCTGGGGCGCAGAATGCTTGGGCCTGGGGGGGGGCGGTGCTGCACCTGTCCAGAAGAGGTAGCTGCTTTAGACCCAGTGTGTTTCAGGTGGCCTCAGATATACCTCAACTGCTGAGGTGCCAGATTTTTCATGTCTCTTTTGTTGTGATGGTAAAAATCTGATGCCATTTTTAAGAAATACATTCAGATCCTGCACTTCCATGTGTTGTCTCTGCCATCATTTCTTCGCCTACGCCTTGTTGACCTGACTAGGACCCCGTTTCTCCCGCGGGTTGAGGGAGGCCCAGAATGGCCAGCCCACGGGTCTGCAGCATCAGGGAAATGCAAATTACAACTATTTTAATATTTTATTTTGTCCCAATCAGAATAACTAAGGTTTAAAACATACCTGGTAACAGATGCTGGTATGTCAATGAGAGAAGGGGGACACTTTTTCACTGTTAGTGGGACTGCAAGCTGGTGCAGCCACTGTGGAAGTCAGTGATTGGCTACAGTACATCTAATGAAGCTGATACATGATTTAGTTATACCACCTTGAGAATATACCTAAAGACAACAATATCAACCAACCAGACCCCCCAGAAATCCCAGGGACTAAACCACCAACCAAAGAGTACACATGGAGGGACCCATGGTTTCAGCCGCATATGTAGCAGAGGATGGCCTTGTCCGACATCAATAGGAGAAGAGGCCTTTGGTCCTGTGAAGATTCCATTCCCTTAGTGTAGGGGAATGCCAGGGTGATGAGGTGGGAGTGGGTGGGTGGGTGGAGGAGCACCCTCATAGAAGAATGGGGAGGGGGTGGGATAGAGGGTTTGCAGAGGGGAAACCAGGAAAGGGGATAACATTTGAAGTGTAAATACATAAAATATCCAATAAAAAAGAATATATTTAAAGGACTTTATCTTCTACGAGACATGTCTGCTCATCCATGTTCACTGCTGTTGTACCCACAACAGCTAAGAAACAGCATAGACATCCACCAACTAATGAATGGTAATGAAAACATACATTCACAAAATAGAATTACTCAGCTCTTAAGAAAAATTGAAATTGGAAGTTTGCAGGTTAGTAGATAGAGCTCGAAATCATCCTTCTTAGGTGAGGTAACTAAGATAAAGAAAGGCAGACATTGTATGCTCTCTCTCATATGCTGTTGTCAGCTTTGAAAATATATATGATTATGTTGAAGGACTAGTAGAGGTGGGAAAACTGGTCAGGGACCCACAGGGAGTGTCTTTCACATGAGGAGAGATGGAATGCAGGTGATGTGGGGAATAGTTACCACAGGAGGGGCACGGGGGTAGTAGCTCAGGGAAGAGGTGGGGGTGTGAGGAAGGATAACTAACTAAACACCTTAAAGAAGGCCATGTGGAAGCCTACCACTGCAGAATGTTCGCGTGCGTGCGTGCGTGCGTGCGTTGTGCGTGCGTGTGTGTGTGTGTGTGTGTGTGTGTGTGTGTGTGTGTAAGTAAGACAATGTCTCTCTAGACACCATAGGCTATCAAATAAAAATCCCAGTGACAGAAGTGGCCAATGAGGTCCCATACACCACCAAACCACTTCAGGCTATTGGTTATTGCTCATTTCCTCCTCAGAATTTGTCGGTAAGATGCTCTTGGTGAAGACACCAAGAGCATCTGAGCCCTGGGCCCCGGGGAAGTAAGCTGGTGCTGACCAAGACTCTTCATCCTTACTGTCTGCTTATCACGGCACTGGGAGGTGCTATCCACAGTATTGAAGGAGAAAAGTGACCCTTGGTTTTCCCATCTGTTAAGCCCAAGAACTACAACAATGACCAGCTTGTCAGGATACACCCACTGGTACAATAGTGGCATCAACGGCGTTAAAGCTACCAACTACATCTCATTGGATTTAAGGCCCACTCTACAACACTAAGCCCGTAACTTGCCAATAGCACATGACTAGGTAGATCACAGGCCCTAGCAGAGAACCTACCACTATTATTTTGCTCGATGGACATAATATTAAACTGGCTCCTCATGAGTTATTGCTTAGATTACCAGATCCCTCAGCCAGCAGCGGAGACTATTCCTTTAGCAGTAGATGACAATTAGCCCAGAAACTCATAAGTAGTCAACTCACAGAGAATAAAAGACTGCAGAGCAGTTGGGCACAGATAAACGCACAGTGCTTGTGATAGCACACACAGAGCCGCATGAGTATAAGCCAGACTGAATCCCAGCATGAAGTGGGAAGATGACCTTGAACTCCCAGTTCACGCCCTAGCTGAGGAACTATTGTCAGGTGATTGTTAGTGGGGAAGGGAGTCACAATTCTTCAGGGACTACTCCTGCTCCAGTGCATGACTCTATTCCCCTCCCCACTCCTCCCTGGCAGCATTGAGCAGAAAACAGCCAAACAGGAGGCTGGTGAGACGTGCGGAGGGGTTGAAAGGGCAGACACTTGTGCGGAGGGGCTGAAAGGGCAGACACTTTTTACATGAACAAAATTCTCACCCAGTAAGTCCCCACGTGTTCCCAAGACATGTTATTAAAGAGAAAATGAGGGCTGGCGAGATGGCTCAGCAGGTAAGAGCACGGATTGCTCTTCTGAAGGTCTTGAGTTCAAATCCCACCAACCACATGGTGGCTCACAACCACCTGTAATGAGATCTGACACCCTCTTCTGGTGCGACTGAAGACAGCTACGAGCGAGCAGGGCTGGAGCGAGCGGGCCACTGGGGCCGTCCTGAGTTCAATTCCCAGCAGCCACATGATGGCTCACAGCCATCTGTACAGCTACAGTGCACTCATACACATAAAATAAATAAAATAAATCTTTAAAAAAGAGAGAGAAAATGAAATTTCCTATTACATAAATGATCAATTCAATAAGAGACTGAGGAATTTGAAACTTGTCTGCATACAATAACTTAATTTCAAAATACAAATCAACAGAATCGAGGGAGGATAGATCGAACCATCCACCTTGCTCAAGGCTACATCACATGACTTTATGTTTTGTTTTCTCATTCTTATATGTCTTTGTGCAATTTCCCTAGATTTTATTATGTATCCCTGGTTTGTTAACCTATTTCCAATAGTTTCTCTTAACTTTTAATGAATAACGCGACAGTGTCTGTTCACGTATTCTCTCCTACACTTTAGGATGTTGTCACCGTAGTCTAATTTTGTTTTTGCTCTATAGCTTATGACTCTGCTTCAGACAGCAACAGGTCTTTATTTTCCATCAAGGATTGTCCTTTCCACTCTGTGTTGTCCGTTCCCGATGCTCTGTTCTTCCATAGGGAAGGGCTTTCTTTAGCTTGAAAGGAAAAAAGAAAAATGTCCTGAAGTCTGTCACTCAGCACCTTTTTCCTGGATAAATTATCTAAATTTATTATACCCACAAAACAATCTTGGAAGCTGTATGTACCTATGTCCCCAGCACGGTGGGGTGGACACAGAGGAATCATGGGGCCTTGTTTTAGGGGTTCAGGTCTGAGTTTTGTAGCCAAGGCTAACCTTAAAGTCATGACCCTCCTGCCTGAGCCTCCAAAGAGCAGGAACAGCAGGGGGCGACACTGGGCCTAGCCTAAGCCTAGCATCGCCTCCCAACTCTGCTGAGGTGAGGAGGTAACGCCAAATAGCTTTAATTTGCATTTCCCTGAAGACTAGGTCTGTGAGACACTTTTTTTTTTAAGATTTTTTTATTATATGTAAGTACACTGTAGCTGTCTTCAGACACCCCAGAAAAGGGCATCAGATCTCATTACAGATGGTTGTGAGCCACCATGTGGTTGCTAGGAATTGAGCTCAGGACCTCTGGAAGAGCAGTCAGTGCTCTTAACCTCTGAGCCCTCTCTCCAGCCCCAGACACTTTAAAAAGTACTTAAGTACTGGCCTGGGGCTGGAGAGATGGTTCAGTGCTTCAGAGCACTAACTGCCCCTCCAATGGTCCTCAGTTCAATTCCCAGCAGCCACATGGTGGCTCACAACTCTCTGATGCTGTCTTACGATGTACACATGTACATGCACACAGAGTACCCATTTACATAAAATACATAAATAAATAAAACTAAAAAGAGATGTCTTAGCCACCTGTGTTTCTTCTTTGGAGAATGCTCATTGGCTCAGCAGTTTTATTTGTGTTTAAAGTTGGCTGTTTGGGGGGCTGGAGAGATGGCTCAGTGGTTAAGAGCACTGACTTGTTCTGGAGGTTCTGAGTTCAAATCCCAGCAACCACATGGTGGCTCACAACCATCTGTAATGGGATCTGATGCCCTCTTCTGGTGTGTCTGAAGATAGAGACAGTGTACTTACAGATAATAAAATTGTTCATTCTTTGTAAATTCTGGACATTAGCTTCCTCTCTGAAGCGTGGCTGATAAGGGCTTCCCATCTGGATCTCCTAACTTCTGAATTCTGGAGTACTTTCTGTGCTGTCATGAAAGCATCGTTTCTGTCCCTTGGAAATGTTGAGGTTGGTTCTGTGGTCACTGGAAAGACCCCCTCTCACCACTTGCCTTATAAAGCCTTTTTTTTTTTTTTTTAAAAAAAACAGATTTAAAAATTTTTATTTTACATGAATGAATGTTTTTCCTGTATGTATGTATGTGTACCATGTGCATGAATTAACAGCAAAGGCCAGAAGAAGGCGCTAACTCCCCTGGAACTGGAGCTACAAAGGGTTGTGCGCCAGCATGTGGGTGCTGGGAACTTCACTCTGGGCCTCTGGAAGAGTGGCAAGTGCTCTTAAGTGCTGAGCCATTTCTCCAGCCCTAAGCCTTTCTTGCACTGTCCTGGGTGGAGTCTCATGTGTTGCACCGTCCTGGGTGGAGTCTCATGTGTTGAACCTGTAGCTGAGGAGCTCCTGATTCTCCCACCGTGCCTCCCGAGTACTGAAGTCACAGGCACGTTACGACATGCCTCCTTATGCCATGTCAGGGATGGGACCCAGGTCTTAAGAATCTTGTTTCACCCTGCCACTCAGACACATCCCCAGCCTGCTGGAAAGCCTGGATGATGTATTTTTCCTTTGGTTTCTGTCATTCTGTAGTCTCACCATTGTGCTGGTTGGTTGTTTTGTCAGCTTGACACCAACTAGGGTGGTCTGAGAAGAGGGAGCATCCCTGGGGAAAAAAACTGCTTCCATAGATTGGCCTGTGGGTAAGCCTGTGAGGCATTTTTAACTATTATCAATGATGGTTGGGGCAGGCCTACCCCTTGTGAGTGATGCCAACCCTGGGTGAGCTCTCCCTTAGGCAAGCCTGTGGGGCATTTTAAAGTTATTATTATTAATGATTGTTTAGGGGTGGGCATATCCTCTGTGGGTGGTGCCAACACTGGGTGGGGAGGTCCTTGGACCCATAAGAAAGGTAGCTGGATTTAAGCCCAGAGAACAAACCAACCAACAATATCCTATGGCGTCTGCATTCCTCTCGGCTTCCAGGTACCTGCCCTGACTTTCCTCAGGGATGAACACAGAAGTGTAAGTCAAATAAATCCTTTCTTCTCCAAGTTGCTTCTTTTGTTTGTTTTTTAAGAGAGCTGCTCACCGTGTAGCCCTGCCTGCCTTAGAACTTGCTATGTAGGTAGAGCAAGCTGACTTTGAACTCACAGAGATCCTCCTACCTCTGCATTGAGAGTGCTGGGGTTAAAGGCATGCACCACCACAAGTTGCTTTTGGTCACAGTGTTTTATCAGAGCAACTGACACCAAACTTGACCACTTATATTTATATCTTCAGTTATTTTAGTTATCCTTCTTAGGTTTGGGGTGCCTTTTAAACTGTAACTAACAGGTCATATCTTATTCTAATTCTGGAGAGTTCTCAGCCACTATTTTTTAAGTATTTTTCTATTTTTTTAAAAAAATAGATATGTATTACAACTCTCTTACATAATTTGGTTCCTTTGTTTCTATGTTCATGGCTCTCACTTCTCTTTCCTTGTCATAGTCAGAGATTGGAAAATTCCCGGTATTCCGGTTAGCCCATGCTGTGGTCGCCTATGGTGCCCTCCGTGCATCTACTCAGTTTCCCAGTGGAGAATGCACATTTCCTCATGCAGAACTCTACTTGTTTTTTTGTTTTTGTTTTTTCGAGACAGGGTTTCTCTGTGTAGCCCTGGCTGTCCTGGAACTCACTCTATAGACCAGGCTGGCCTCAGTTCTTTTTTTTTTTTTTTGGTCTGTCCTTGAAGTTTCTTCTTCCACATTTAAATATCCTTAGCAACATCCTGCATTCTTTGCCTCTGAGCATGTAGTCTCCCTGTGTCAGATGTCTCTTTAGTATCATCAAAATGCATGCACTTGAAAATAAAATGAATTGCCGGGCGGTGGTGGCGCACGCCTTTAATCCCAGCACTTGGGAGGCAGAGGCAGGTGGATTTCTGAGTTCGAGTCCAGCCTGGTCTACAGGACAGCCAGGGCTACACAGAGAAACACTGTCTCGAAAAACCTAAAAAAAAAAAAAAAAAAGCAAATCCACAATGGTCATGGCAGAAGAAAGTACAAATCAATTCTGCAGAAGTGATCTTCAGACCTAGGGACCAGGACTTGCCATGACATCACACAGGAGAGGAAATCGAGGAAATGAATCATTGGTGGGGGAGAACTCACAAATGCCTGAACTAAGGACGGTGTATACAGGGACAAAGAGCAGGGGACCATGCCAGGGGCATCAGCTGCTCCCCGAACTCAGTACCAGGTATTTGTGAGCTGCCACACGTGGATGCTGGGAATTGAACTCTGGTCCTCTGCTAGAGCAATCCCCACTGGAAGCCGCTGACCACTGTGCTACCTCTCACAGTCATCCTAGGGCCTCAGACTGTTATATCGGCCATTAGAATGACTTTATACTCTCCATCCAGACCAGCTTGAACTCTGATAGACATTTTCCTGTTTCATTCCTCAAAGTCAACATAGACGGTAATCATCCCGTGACTTAACAGTCTGGCGTGTAGGGTCCTTTTAGTCTGGTGTTACTGTTTTTCCAGCATGGGGCTGTACTTTGTGAGCCTCAGCCCTCCGTGTTATCTTGACTCTTATTCTTCGTGCACTGGCGTCTGGCCCGTCTCTCATGTCTACACGGACATTCCATTTCTATCTTGAAGATGGCACCTGGAGTAAGATCCCCTCAGGCACTAGAGCTCTCTGCTTGCCATTAGGATCCACTATCTAGTTAAGGCTGACCTGAGCTCCTGATTTTTCTGCCTCTGCTTCCTGCCCCCAAGTGCTGAGATTAGCAACATAAGCTACCATTCCTGCTTTATGTGCTGTTGGGGATCAAGCCCAGGGCTTCTTCATCCATGCTGGGAAGCCCTCTACCAGCTGAGCTCCATGCTCCCAGCCCTTAGCAACACAGACAAACCAGTCTTTTGTCTTCCCTTTGTGAGCCTGCTGCTGTGCCAACTACTCTAAGGACCAGGCTCTAGGGGGCGCTCAGTGATGAGTTGTTTTGGCAGAAGTCTCCCTTTGCTATGTTTAGAGCTGCATAAAGCTCTGGGATGTAAAAGCCCAGGCGCTCTGGGCAAGGCTTGCCTTACTACTGAAACACTTTGGGGGCTTCTTACCTGAGCCCCCCAGGCTTGGCTCCCTGCCTCATGGGGTGGGATAGAGGCTGCACTGACATTGCCTGGGGAGTGGGCATATTCTTTCTTAAGGCCAAGAACTGTACATTGCATACCAATCCCTTGTTTCCTAGTTGGTGACTTCAGAATAGGCTGTCTGCCTTTTCAAGGTCTAGTCCATGTCTCTGGACATCTAAATGCCACCCTTGGTGCTGGGGCCTTGGGTTTTGTTTTCAGTTTGAAGCACATCCATGCTGAGTCAGCAGAGTTTGAGTGGCACAGTCTGCAAAGGGAGTTGTTTACTTGGTGGGGATTATTAAAATGCTTCAGATTCCTGCAGCAGTCTTGACAGCAGACTGAACGCAAAGCCCACACCAAAGCCAGAAATGGAAAGAAGCGAGTCCTTGTTGCCATCCGAGAACCATTTATTCAGCCGTCCCAAAGCTCCCACCAGAGGATTGTATTACATTGGAGAATGAATACTTTACCTATGGCTGCTGCTGTCTCTGTGGCCCAAGCATCCCAGTGCGAAGAGTCGTTCTACTGGAACGTACCCACGTACCCAGCTCCACCGCAGCAAAAACCGTGGATGGTGTTTTAAATTGCTCAGAACCTGGATCTTTTGTAAATTATTCCCAAATTTGTGATGATTAATATTAATTGCCACCTTGACAAGATCTCCAATCACATGTAAGACTATGGTCTGGGCGTGCCCACGAGGAAGTTTCTAGATAGGATTGTTGGAAGTAGACAGACGCACCTTAACTGTGGGTCGGGTCGGACCATTCCAGGGTCTGAAGAACCAGAATGAATCAGGAAGAAGGAGAAAGTGCTGAACATGGGCATGATCTCCTGCTGTATGACTGTGTGGCCCGTGCCCCATGACATCTCTCCACCATGATGGTCTGACTATACCAGGTCTGTGACCCAAGCTAAATCCTTCCTACCCCAGGTTGCGTTTGTCAACTATTCTGTGGTAACAAAGGGAAAAGTAACTAAAACAGAGCAGAGCATTTCTGTTTATCTTGCTAAGCGTCCTAGCAAGTCCTCTCCACTCTTCCTTCTGAAAGGTGCCACAATGGTCTTGCGTGGGTTCCTGCTCAGTTCCCTGTTTGACAACTTCCTACTGTGCATGTGCACAGTGTGTGTGTGTGTGTAGTATGTGTGTGTGTATGTGTGTGTGGTGTGTGTGTATGTGTGTGTGTGGTGTGTGTGTGTGTGTGTGTGTGGTGTGCACGTGTGTGTAGTGTGTGTGTGAGTGTGTATGTGTGGTGGGCACATGTGCACATGTGTGTGTAGTGTGTATGTGGTGTGTGTGTGTGTGAGTGTGTATATGTGTGGTGTGTGAGTGTATGTGGTGTGTATGTGTGGTGTGTGTGTGTGTGTGTGTAGTGTGTGTGTGGTGTATGTGTGTGAGTGTGTGAGTGTGTGTGTGTGTGTGTGTGTGTGTGTGTGTGTGTAAAAGAAGGCTCACTGAGGTGGGTCAGAGCCCTATGGGGAGGTTCACAATGGGCAGGATGCACAGATGAAGAGGGAGTTCCTCGTTGGAGGATGGTGTGCCAGCAGAGAGGTCTGCGCTCCTGGGAAGAGCACATGACTGGGGAGAAAAAGGGGGTTTCTGGTAAAGACTCAGAGGCCAGTCATATTGACGGCACTCATTCACAACACCTCCTGTCTGGGGAATTCAAGCTATCAGGAGTTCTGTTCCAGGGCTGATGAGAAACTCTGAGCTGACAGACTTTGAGGATGCTTAGTTAGCCCCCTGGGTTTTTTCTTTCCTTGGTTCTTAATCTTGGCTTCGTCCTCTGGCTGGTTTCATATGGAACATCAACTTGAGAAATAGCATGCTGGGAATGAGGGCAATGTCCATACAGTCTCTCAGGAAAGAAGCCAGTCCCATGGCTCAATGTACCCAGGTGGGAGCATGGCAGCATCAGGCTGGCATGGTGCAGGAGGAGCTGAGAGTTCTACATCTTCATCTGAAGGCTGCTAGTGGAAGACTGACTTCTAGGAATCTAGGACAAGGGTCTTAAAGCCCACGACCACTGTGACACACCTACTCCAACAAGGCCACATCTATTCCAACAAGGCCACACTTCCAAATAGTGCCACTACCCGGGCAGAGCATATACAAAGAGGGTGAGGTAATTGGGGCTTCAAGTTCTTCTCTGATGCTGCGATAAGATTCCTGACCAAAGCAACCTAAGTGACAAGGGTTTATTCGGGTCATAGTCTCAGGTTCCAGTCTATCACTGGGGAAGTCAGGGAGCTGGGGACCTGAAGCGGCTTGCTAGGTCACATGCTTAGTCACCAGAGCAGAGCCAGGCTTAGAATTTCTGCGCTGGTCTTGGAACTCCTCGGCTCCTCAAGAAAGCAGGCTGCCTGCTGGCTAGTAAGCAGCTTACTTATTCACTCTTACGACCCAGGATGCCCCTGCTCAGGAAGTGCTGCCACCTACAGCGAGTGGGTCTCCCCATCCGAATTAATGCAGTCAGGATAATCCCCTACAGACAGGCCCACTGGGCAACCTCATCTATATACCCCACACTAGGACCCCTCCCTCAGTGAGTCTATGGTATTAGACAGTCAACTGAAGCTAATCGTTACAAACAGATGCCTAACAAATCAAGGGCCCCATCTATAAATACTACTTGTGGTACACATTGGTCTGTAATATCCCCAGCACCTTTCCCAAGCCTAACAAGCCTTATTTGCGCCAGAGTAGACGCACTTAGCTGTTGATTTTCGATGCTGAGCCTTTTCCTACCATACTGTGGTGGTCCAGTTTGCAGCAGGGTAGCTCAGGATGTAATTTCTCAGGGGGTGGGTGGACCTCCACCAAGTGCAGTGAGAATCCACCCCCCCAGGGAGGCTGAGAGCTCTGCAGATTCAGTCTTTCCTCTGGATGCTCCTTGTAATGGACTGGAGAAAAGCGCACTGCCCGCGAGCCAGGTCTGTTTCTAATAGATGTGAGCTTGCCAGAGACCAGGCAGGATTTCACTGGAGGACCAGGTCAGATGCAAACCGTTAGAGAATCACATGTGCTTTCATCTCTGTTCCAGCCACTGGGGCCACCCAAAAGCGATGCCCTGGAGACTTGGCATGCAATTAAAAGTGAAGAAATTCTTAATCAAATCATGCCACTCCAAGTGAATTGGGCTGGAATGAAGGAATTCTGTAGAACTGCCCACAGTGGAAATTCACCAGGCCAAAGTGGACACCAAATACTCCCAGGTTGTTTTTTGAAATAGATACTATACTGTTCTGTAAACTTCTAAGATCATTTCCAAATATTTTAAAATTTTTCTATTAACTAGGGTTGCTTTAGGAGATAATACACACACACAGACACACTCTCTCTCACACACACACTCACACATATACATGCACACACATGAATAAATACATGCACACACAGGTACACATGCAAGCTATGTATGCATGGGAGAAGCAGAAACCCACGTCAGACTCGGTACCCTAAGTATCTCTTCAAACTGGCTTGAGACTTGTAAATCCCCTCTATCCTCCTTTGAGACAACTGTCATTAAAAACCAAACCAAACAAAACCAAAAAAAATCCCCAAAAGTTTGTTTACTTTTCCCTGCTCAAGAATGTCATTACAAGCTTTCCATTTATTATCAAAATATTCTTTTGCCACTAATTCCTCTTCTTGGTTAAAATAAACCAGGGCTGGCATCACATCTAGGATCATTCTTCTGTAAACAGAGGAATATTTTCTTAACAGATTTGAAGACTCCTTCCATGAGAATTTCCTGTGCAATTTCTCTGTTTATTAACTCCATTTGGCACAGAGGGTAACAGAGACCCCAAGGGGCAGGGGCAGGCTCAGCTAACTCATCCTTCAAAACAAGACTCCAGTTTTTCAGGCTAACCCCCGTAAGGTACTAGCAGAATATATATCTGCTCACATGATGTAGATCCTGGCGATGGGTACTGTGTGACCTTGTGCTGTGGCCATGTGACTTCTCTGAACCTCAGTTTCTCCAATTATCATGAGCTTTCCCTTGGATTTTATGTTCTCAAAGCCTGTTCTCAGCCAGGTGGTGGTGGCGCACGCCTTTAATCCCAGCACTTGGGAAGCAGAGGCAGGCGGATTTCTGAGTTCGAGGCCAGCCTGGTCTACAGAGTGAGTTCCAAGACAGCCAGAGCTATACAGAGAAACCCTGTCTTGAAAACAAACAAACAAACAAAAAACAAAACCCATCTCAGAAAAAATAAAGGAAACAAAACAAAACAAAAAAACCTTTTCTCAAACCTTGCTGTAGAAGTTGAATTCTCCAATGTCTGAATGAAAAGAAAAAAGAATTCTTGGAAAAAAAAATCAATAGCTTTGGGATCCAGGAATAGGCTATAAGGGATCTTTGAGTGAGGTATTTTCAAAGGCAGAACACAGGAAAAGCAGTTCAGAGGCCAGGTCGTCCCTGGCTGGCTTCCTTTCTAGATATATGCCCGAGAATGCTCCTGGATCCTCAGAATATACTCTGCATCAGGAAGAGGGAAAGGGCTGTGTGGATTTGGAAGATGGCCTGTCAGTAAAGGGCTTAGCTATGTAAACACAAAGAACCTGAAATCAGTTCCCAGAAGCCACACTAAATATATATATATATATATATATATATATATATATATATATATATATATATATATATATATATATATATATATATATATATATATATTCAGGTGTGATGGCTCACTCTTGTAATCCCAGTGCTGGGTCTCTCTGGCAGACAGCCAGCCTGTTTGAAGAGTTCACTCGAACTGTGAGACACTACCTAAAGAAGGAACTCGAGGGACTGGAGAGCTGACGCAGTGGTTAGGTCTGCTAGATGACACGGGCTACTCAGTGTAGAGTAGAACAGAAGAGGTTCGGTTCCCAGAACCCATGCTGGGGGTGCTCATAACTGCTTCAAGGGTCCCCTGTGCTGGTCTGTCTAGGACACGGAGCAGAAGGAGACCCTTTGGCTAAGATTCTCAGGAAGATGTAGCACTCCCCTCCCTGCATGGCATACCGGTGGAGGCCAACCTCTGCCTTCCAGGATGACTTCCGCAGAACCCTGCCATAGTTCAGGGTCTCGGAGGGATGGGGGAGGCAGCTACAGTCGTGAGCCTCGCCGCACAAAGAGCATCTAGAAACAAAAGGAGAGGAGAAAGTTCCAACCAGCACCCAGTGGGATCTGAGTGATTCCCATAGAACCAGCGTTATAAACTGGGTCCCCAGGGGCAGCGCTGCTTACAGAGATTTAGGAGGTGTGGCCTTCCTGGAGGAAAGATCCCTGGAGGTTGGCTTTGAGAAGACAATCTCTCTTTCAATTTGCTCTCCCTGCTTCTGACTGGCACTGAAGACTTGAGCTCTCGGCTCCTGGCCGCCATAGCATAATAGAGTCTGGAGTCATAAGGTCAGATGAAGTTTCTGGTTTTATCACAGTAGTAAGTAATTCACACATGACCCCAGCATCTTATGACATGGGAAGCTGCTGCCCCTAAGTCAATGGCTTTGAGAGATAAAATGGTGTAGGTGACACACTCAGCCATCCATCCGTCTTGGCTTCCATTCAGGCCAGGAGACATCTGCTCAGGTAACACAAAGATGGCATAGTACTTCCTCCCTAAATCTAAAATTCACTCAAAAGACTTTTCTCTATTTTGAGAATATGCCATCTCTAGTTTTAGTATTAAGATGTCCTTTCTTTTATGTAATTATGGAGACAGTTGGTAGATCGAAAAACATTTTTTTTTTAAAATTTGACAAAAAGCTACCACTTTTTTGGTGGTCCAATTTTGCTAAACTTCTCATTATTTGTCTTTCTTTCAAACGTGGAGGAGTTTGAAGTCTGCCGTTTCCAGCATCTCGCAGTGTGGGTCTTCATCTCACTTCTGGCAGAAGGGAAGCGGTCAGTCACTTCCTCGCTGGACAGTATCCAGTTTCCTGCCTGGTTTCCTCTTCTGGAAGGCTGATGAGATACATTCACCACGTAGCACAGAAGTCTAGGGCCCCAAAGTCAGTACATCACCATGGCTCAGGGCGTTTCTTGTAACATGGGAGAGAAGCCACCCACTGATAGTTCCTGTCTTTGCATTGAAAACAGAGCACTTACGTGATGCTTAGAGTAACGCAACAGAGGGATCACCCAAGGATAAAGTCGAGGGGAAGAAGACCTGAAACATTCCGGAAGACCCGCCCACGGGGGCGGAGTGCCAGACATTGCAGTCATGGAGAAGGGGAGGTTGTGAAGGAGCCAAAGGGAGAGAGTATTTGGGAGTATTTGAGCTGTCAGCGGGGCCATAATACAGACAGGTACAGATGTGGCCGTTCTCTTTAGAATGGGAGTGGTTAGAGACTTTATGGAGCTCTGATTTATCAGTAATGGTGGAGTGAACGCAGAGGGCGTGGTAAGGAGTGAATGGGATACGTGGCTAAGTGCCTTCTAGAAGGGGCCTTGAAGGAAGAAGATGGAGAAGAAGAGGTTGCCTCCCTCCCCTCTACTCCTCCATTCCTCTCCCATCTTCTTCCCTCCCCTTCCCTCGTTGGACTACAGTTGCATGATTAAAGAAAGGGGTGTCTAGTATTGGGGGAAGACCACAGAGCGTAAAATAGGATATGGTGGGAGGGAAAGCAGGTGGTACCGTAGGATTATGGGATTGAGAGGGGCTAGGGCAGGAGACGGCTGCTAGGTGTGTGTGTGTGTGTGTGTGTGTGT
>NW_022196894.1:89953850-89968170 GCF_008632895.1 Mastomys coucha
GAGAGAGAGAGAGAGAGGGGGAGAGGGGGAGAGAGAGAGTCAGACAGACATTTGGGCTTTAGAGGTAGAGGGGCCCTTGAACTTGACCAGGTCCAGGTATGAACAAGGGACTGGGGGGCTGAGGGAGAGGATGGAAGGTAGTAGCTAGAGCTGAGGTCCTGGAGGCTGAGCTCTGAGCTGGGCCACTGGCAAGGATTCAGAAGCAGTGATGAGAATGAACGTGGGGGAAGTGGGAGCCATTTGCCAAGGGGTTTGTGTGTGAGAACAAGTGTCAAGTGCCTCCGTGTTTTCAAGCAGGCGATCTGACAGAGCTCTGGGTCAAGATCATACTAATGGGCCAGGCAGAGAGCCGGGAAGACACACCCTCCTCCCTGCCCAGGGCCCTGAGCACCGGTCTCAGAGGCAACATGAGCAAGCTCTTTGGGTTAGCCTGGGGCGCTGCAGTGAGCTCAGCTCATTGCTGAGTGTATGCATACACCGAGGACTGGCTCCGGCTAATAAAATGGTGCAGAGCTGCCTCCACGGGCAGATCCACAGGCTGCTTCGAGTCTTTTTAACACTCTGTGGCCATCTTGAAATGCTTACTACTTGGTGATGGTCAACCCTGCATAATTTACATTAAGTATTAATTAATAAACAATAAGTTAACATTATTAATTTATTAATGTTAACAACAAATCACATAACTAACATTAACAACAAATTAATAACATCAATTATTAATTAACAACAGTAAATTAACATTTTTGATTTATTATTAATCCAACAATAAATTGACAACAGCTCGGTGGATAAAGTGCCTACTGTGCACAGAAGAGAACTTAAGTTCGGATCCTCAGAACCCATGAAGAAAGCTAGGTGTAGTAGTGTGTGTATTTGTAACTGAAAGGCTAGAGAATCTTAGAATTTAAAATGAGGGCATTTAATAGAAATGTATGTATTAATGTGTAACCTTTACTTAAAAGAGGGCAAGGAAAACCTCTGCCACAAGCCAAAAAGGTGGAATAGCCAGTTCCAGGAACTCAGAGCCTCAGGGCTCTGGTTCCTGATACCTGCCCCTCCTGAATGATCCACTATGAGGGCGGAACTAAGAATGAAGGTCTACTGGTTTATGAGACTCTCCACCCTGCCGACCAATAGATGAAGATTACATTCCTAGAATGAATATGTTTCCCTCCCTAACTGAATACCTTGGGTCAGGTCCCTCTGAAATTTTCCACTGTTTTTATGTTCTGTTTCCTTGGTAACTCTCTCTCCGCCCCCAGCTTCCCTTAAATACCCTACACTTCTTGTGTTCCGGGTCGAACTCTGGCCTGCATGGTCACAAGATCGACCCCGGGGTCCGACTCCTCTGGCCAGCATGGTCATGAGATAGACCCCGGTACCGGTATCACCAATAAACCTCATGTAATTGGGGCAAGTTCGGTCTCTCGTGAGTCATTGGGTGGTTGCGTCATCCCGAGACTTGAATAAGGATCTCCCCAGTTCTGGGGGTCTTTCATAACCCTAGCACTGGGGCAGACTCAGGAGGATCCTTTGAACTTACTGGGCAGTTGACCTCACTCAGTCGATGAACTTCTGGATCATTGAAGCATCCTGTCAATGATTCTGCTGATGGTGATAGTGATAATATTGGTATGTGAGGATCAATTGAGGATATATATATCCAGTATCAATCTCTGGCCTCTCTCCACATGCATATATGTACACATATCTGTATGAACATTTCTTTAAAAAAAAGATTTATTTATTTGTTGTATATGAGTACACTGTATCTGTCTTCAGACACACCAGGAGGGCATCGGATCCCATTACAGATGGTTGTGAGCCACCATGTGGTTGCTGGGAATTGAACTCAGGACCTCAGGAAGAACAGTCAGTGCTCTTAACTGCTGATGCATCTAAATGAAAGACCTCTGCAAGGGGAGACCCCCTCTTAAGTCCCGGGAGAACATGGCCACCCAAATACTCACAAGAAACTGATCTTGATGCAACAGCATGAGGTTTATTCAAGGGAAACCAGTATACTGGGGACGAGCTTGTAGCACTCACAGGGGCAGAGGAGCTCAACCCAGAGCACAAGAAGTGTCGGGTATTTAAAGGAAAAAATCACAAACTAGGGGGAATGAGAGGGTAACCAAGGAAACATGAAAACAGTGGAAAATTTCAGAGGGACCCAACCCATGCTTTAGTCAGGAGTCAGGGTCATGAGGAAAACATCCTGCATAATCGTTATTCTCAAGAATGTGGCTTTATCATCGTCATTGTCATTTCACTTAGTGGTCAACCTCTCCCTGGAACCACCTAGATGTTGGATTCTGGAACTAGCTGGCCTACATTCCTGGCTCAGGCCTGGCTCATTTCAGAGAAAATTTTCCATGCCCTTGAAGTAAAAACTTATACACTATATATTTCTATGGAATGATCTTTTTTTTGTTTTGTTTTGTTTTTTTTTGTTTTTTTCGAGACAGGGTTTTTCTGTGTAGCCCTGGCTGTCCTGGAACTCACTCTGTAGACCAGGCTGGCCCTGAACTCAGAGATCCACCTGCCTTTGCCTCCCAAGTGCTGGGATTAAAGGCGTGTGCCACCACCGCCCAGCGGAATGATCTTTTCTTCTGTCCTATATCTCCAGCCCCCCATGAACATTTCTATACAGCACAAACAGCACACAGACACACCCCCTCCCTCAGGAGACTGCAAAATAGCAAGAGTCGTAAAGCATAGCTGGAGGGAATTCTCAAAGAAATAGCAGAGGCTGAGGAGTTTGCAGCAGTTTCCCAGCCATGCAGAGAGAGTTCAGAGAGGAAGAAAGAGCTGCAGAAGAGGAGAACCTGGCTGAGTTGGGGAGGTAGAAAGTTATGCGGGTGAGGGGGGTGATGGCCATAGGCACGCAGCTGTTTGGAGAGAAGTGTTGGGTCTAACAGAATTCTGCCATAGTCTGAAATACATATCCAGTGATGGGGAGTAGAGGCAGGAATCCTCGGCCTCGGGTCTACGGGTAGGGAAGATGCATGAGTACAAAAACGAGCTACAAAATGGTTCCTGGGAGGGCGGTAGTTCATAAGAGCCAGGCAGTGGTGGCGCATGCCTTTAATCCTACCACTTGGGAGGCAGAGACAGGCGGATTTCTGAGTTCGAGGCCAGCCTGGTCTACAGAGTGAGTTCCAGGACAGTCAGGGCTACACAGAGAAACCCTGTCTTGAAAACAAAAACAAACAAACAAACAAAAGAGTAGGGTCACGGGTGGGTGATCTGAATGCACACTCTGACGCTGTACATTGGTGTGTCTATAGGTCTGAGCAGCTGTGTGTCTGTGCGTCTGTGCTGGCTGAGGTCTGGGTCTTGGAAGGACCTCTAAAGTTCTTCCCAGCTGAGAGATGGTATTTTGTCTGGCAGGCTAGAGCTCCGAACCATGGATAGACCATAAAGCGATGCCAGCCTAAGGTTTAGAGTGCTCAGAAGGCTTGGCATGTGGGCAGTCCCAGAGGAAGTCATCAGTGCAATATAAATCTAGACAGGGCTCTGCGAAAAGGCAGCTTCCAGGAGACAGCCACAGGCACAGGCGCCACAGGGCCTTTGATGTCCATGGCATAGGTGCAGAGAGGCCGCTGATCCACATGATGTCCGCTGTTTTTCTAAGCCAGGATAGAAAAGAGGTGAGGAAATCATCTGTCCACTTGATTCCTTTAGTACAAATATTTATCTTCAAAACAAATCCAGTCAGGGCCTGGCCTGGCGAAAGCCAGGTACAGTCTCATTAGCCAGCTGTATAAGCGATCTTGTCTAGGTCCTGCCATGAACACAAAGCTGAATTTGGGCATCTCTGAGGGTCTGGGGACTCCTCTGGGAATGAGGCCTTCCCAAGGGCAAGGTGAGTGAGCATTAGACTCTGCCTTCCCTTGGTCATTTTAACTTGAAATTCTTTGAGGTTTTAGTTCCTGTTGCTTTGCTTGCTGGCTCCTCCCACCCACCTCTCCCTTCCTGTCAGAGGAGGGTGGAAGACATTTCTGCTTAGGTCAGTGAAGCTGCTGTCTTTTCACTCCTTCAGCCAGTGTTTACAGCAGCACACTACACTCCTCCCTCAAGGCATCTGAGGTCCCCTCCTTTGTTCTTCTTCCATTATCTGCTTCCCAAGCCTAAGGGTCAGTACTATTGCCAGTGACACCTGCAATTGTTGAGACTGGACCATGGGTCCAGGAATCTTGTCAGCAGAAAAGGCCAAATGTGCCTAGACAGAGGCTGACTACTAAGGCTGGAGCCACTCCAGAGTCTCAAGGTGACCCAGGTCTCATTATACTATGTATCTATGTAGGTTTGATATGCTAATGCGATGTGCAAGGAATGATGGTTTATATAGAAACACCTGTAACCAATAGAACTTGAACAGGAAACCCTGTGATATGCAAATTAGCCAGAGGCTGGCCTATGTAACTGACCCCCATGTGACATAAAACCCACCATTCTTTGTACAGTTTGCCAATTGAGCTTTTAAACTTTTTCTCTTGTTCTGGTGAGATGGCTCAGTGCATAAAACGCATGTGTTTATGTGAGTCAGTGCACAGACGCATGTATGCACGCAGGCACGCGCGCGCGCGCGCGCGCGCGCGCGCGCGCACACACACACACACACACACACTCATTAAATGTAAAAAAAAATTGTAAAAAAAATGTAAAATATCTTAAAATTTTTCTTTGTTGTGGGCTATTTCCTCTTTGGAAGAAAATTTTCTTATTTTCTTGCTCTTAAGCATGTCTCTCTGTCTAATTCCTTGTTCCAGGACCCAAGAACCTACTACCCCTTTGGAAGTGGCCATCAAACCTCAATATCTACAAACAGCAGTTGGGAGCCAGGCCAGGAGGTAAAGATTTATATTTCTTTTCTTTTCTTAAAGAAGATTTATTTATTATTATAAATAAGTATACTGTAGCCATCTTCAGATGCACCAGAAGAGGGCCTCAAATCTCATTATGGGTGGTTGTGAGCCACCATCTGGTTGCTGGGATTTGAACTCACAACCTTCTGACCTTTGGAAGAGCAGTTGGTGCTCTTACCCTCTGAGCCATCTCACCAGTCTCAAGATTTATATTTCTAATCCCTTAAAGTATCCTCTTGAAAGGCTGGAGAATCTTAGAATTTAAAATGAGGGCATTTAATAGAAATGTATGTATAATGTATAACCTTTACCTAGAAGGGGGCATGGAAAACCTCTGTAACAAACCAAAAATGTGGAGTAGCCAGTTCCAGGAACTTGGCTAACAAACAACCTCAGGGCTCTGGTTCCCGACACCTGCCCCTCCTGACTGATCCACAATGAGGGCGGAACTAGGAATGAAGGTCTACTGGTTTACAAGGCTCACCCTGCTGAGGCTCTCCACCCTGCCGATAGATAAAGATTACATTCCTAGAAGGAATATGTTCCCCTCCCTAACTGAATACCTTGGCTTGGGTCCCTCTGAAATTTTCCACTGTTTTTATGTTATGTTTCCTTGGGAACCCTCTCCCCGCCCCCAGTTTGTGGTTTTTCCCTTTAAATACCCCTCACTTCTTGTGTTCGGTGTCGAACTCCTCTGGCCTGCATGGTCATGAGATCAACCCCGGTACCGGCCTATCCCCAATAAAACTCATGTGATTGCAGCATGTTCAGTCTCTCGTGAGTTATTGGGTGGTCGCGTCATCCCGAGACTTGAGTAAGGATCTCCCCAGTTCTGGAGGTCTTTCACTCTCTTTCCAGGGGAGGCAAGATTGTGGCATGAGCTAGGACTCAGTCCACTAGGGAATCCATCATTGGAAGATTCCTCTCACAGTGGTCATGAGATCAACTTAGAAACTAGTCTTTACCAGATGCAAATTTTTGTACATCACAGCACCCTGGAAAGTCATACGGTGGTGGTAGCCATTCCTGACCAGGACTAATCACTTCAAAGGAGGCTGGAATGCTTCCCTCCTCCCTCCCCTCACAGGAATACCTGTCTCATCAGCTGTTATTGACATCCCCATTCCCTATGGGGATGGTAGACTCTAGGTCTGGGGTGGGAGGGGCTACCCCAGAGGTCACTGTTGTTCAGATGCCAAGGGTGCAGGTCTCAGCACCCGGGTATTGCAGAAGCAGGAGACACAGGTTCTTAGGCATCCATCCTGTAGTGGTACAGTAGTCGTTGGTCTGGAGCAGGTCTGCCATCGGCTCTGTCCCACACCATTATCACCTGAGCTCCCTGCATTGCTAGTCAAGCTCACCTATGGGTTTTCCTGCCCTCTTCGTGGCTTTCTTTTCAGCCCTCCTCATTCATGGTCCTCATACTTGTTATTTCTGGTTCATCATGACCTCCTTGCTCATTCATTATAGCGGGTTCCATCCCCAAGGGTATGCATTAAGTCTCCCAGGTAGTAAGGGACTCCCTTCCCTTGCAGGCAGGTGACTTCTCTAGCACCCTAATCATTTTGCCTTCTTAGAGCCTCTTAGGGGACACACCTTGTTCCACCAATGATGTCCTTAGCAGGGACTTGCATCCTAGTATTGAGGGACACAGTCTTCAGAGAGATGACACAATGATTGGTTCAAATCATGATTGATGATGAGTGATCCCAGAAGGGGTGGGGACCCAAGTCAGTGTTTCTGACACTATGTTCCACTCACAGGGATGGCTAGCACTACAATAAAACTGGGGGATGCTCAAATCCACCAGATCTTCTCTAGGACTCCAGATATGCAAATAGGGTGCTTCTTCCATTCCATCCTACCCCATCTCTCATCTCTCCTCTTAGAAAATGTACTTAGGCCAGGCGGTGGTGGCGCACGCCTTTAATCCCAGCACTTGGGAGGCAGAGGCAGGAGGATTTCTGAGTTCGAGGCCAGCCTGGTCTACAGAGTGGGTTCCAGGACAGCCAGAGCTATACAGAGAAATCCTGTCTCGAAAAACCAAAAAAAAAAAGAAAAAAAAAGAAAAAAAAAAAGAAAAAAAATGTACTTAGACTCCCCAATACAGTATCTTCAAAATCAATTTGATCCTAAAGAAAACAAAAGCTATTTTACTGTAACAACATCGTTCCCTAAAATTAGTTGCTGGATGGGGAAGTTTGATTAACAGATAAGCTCTTAAGCCAGAACTTGGTCATATGACTAGACTCTTCTGGTAGTGATCAGTGGAAATGTGACATGGAAATCTCTGGTTTCCGTGAAAACTCAGTTATGTCATATGATGTTTTGTTGGGGCAGACAAGGTGAAAGGATGTCTTGCTGAAGCAGACACATGGAAGAATGTTGAAGTAGTCACATACACATGAGAGAATGTTGAAGTAGTCACATACACATGAGAGAATGTTTTGCTGAAGCAGACACAGGTGAGAGTATGTTTTATTGAAGCAGACATATGAGAGGACACACAATGTTTATAAAGAATATAAATATGACCCCACAGACAGTGGGAAGAGGCTCTGGCATGGTTTGCCTCGATCCTTGTTGCTGATCTTCACTGACAAGGCTCTGGCTTTGGTTTGCCTTGCTCTGCCATGCTAGTCTTCTTTGACTGGGCTCTGGCATTGGTTCGCATCACATTGCTGATCTTCGCTTGTCATGACTTTGTAGCAAGTAACTTGCCAAAGAACTTCTCGTGATATTCTTGCAGCTTCTTGCTACTTTTGTGGACTTGGGCTGCTTGATGGAGCCTTACAGTTTCTTCTGAATTGAACAGCCATTGCTGATTAGTGATTAGTGATTGCTGAGTGGATTCAATTGCCACTGCTGATTCGTGCTCATCTTTTGCAAGTGGACTGGACTTCTGACAATGAAGATTAGAGTCACCCTAAAGAACTAGTTCTAAACAGGTCCACACCCCTGCTTCCTATTAACCTTTCTTTTCCACTACCTCTGGTATGTTGTGGGCTAGAAGGGAGGTTGAAGTGTTTAAGAACCCTTACCACAGTAGGTTTTGAAAAACCAAAGCCTACAGAAATGGTCTGGAGTGCCTAAAGTTCAGACCTTCTGACCTTCTGCTTGGACAGGAAGATACACAAGGGAGGCTCAAAGGAGATGCATGTTGTGATGGTTTATATATTCTTGGCACATGGAGTGGCACTGCTTGGAGGTGTGCCCTTGTTGGAGTAGGTGTGCGGGTGTGGGCTTTAAGACCCTTGTCCTAGCTGCCTGAAAGCCAGTCTTCTAGTGGCCTTTAGATGAAGATGTAGACTCTCAGTTCCATGTCTGCCTGGATGCTGCCATGTTCCTGCCTTGATGATAATAGACTGAACCTCTGAACCTGTAAGCCAGCTCCAATTAAATGTTGTCCTTTATAAGAGTTGCCTTGTCATGGTGTCTGTTCACAGCAGTAAAACCCTAACTAAGACACCTGTTACGTTTAGATGATCTGTTGGTGTCCAAATCCCATCTCCCCAAAAGAATGCAATGGGTCACAGAGCTCAGGAGAAGAAATATTCTCTCCCCGCTGGAACCTTATGCTGGCTCCATGTGCCTCCATTTACTCCACCCATGTTTCCAGAAACAAAGAACCAGAAAGAGTGGGCACAGGAGGGAGGTTAAAAATTAACTTTTAATATTCTTGAGAATATTTTGCATGAGTCATCTGTTTGCATCATTTCTATACCTCCCTTTACCCCTAACTTTCCCCCTGTCCCCTAACTCCTCAAATTCATGAGCTCTTCTTTAATTATTAAGTCTGACTATCTAGTTTTCTATCTGTCTGTCTGTCTATCTATCTATCTATCTATCTATCTCTCCATTCATCTATTTATCATCTATCATCTATTTATTCACCTATCTATTCATCTCTATCTACCATCTATCTATGTATCTATTCATCTACCTGTCTTTCTATCTAGTTATCTATCCATCATCTATCTATCACCTATGTACCTGTCTTAGTCAGGGTTTCTATCTTGCACAAACATCATGACCAAGAAGCAAGTAGGGGAGGAAAGGGTTTATTCAGCTTACACTTCCACATTGCTGTTCATCACCAGAGGAAGTCAGGACTGGAACTCAAGCAGGTCAAGAAGCAGGAGCTGATGCAGAGGCCATGGAGAGATGTTTCTTACTGGCTTGCCGTTGGATAAAAAGTTGTTAGAGACACAGATCTTCCCTTATAGATGCACTTGTGGAAGTCATTGAGGACACCTTTGTCTTCTTCCTCCTCTTTGACTACTTCTTTTTCCTGAGCAAACAGTTGACACCGGCCTGTCTTGAGTGGGACCCAGCCCACCTCCTTGAGCTTGCTACTGAAAGACCCCCAGAGCTCAGGAGACCCTCACTCAAGTCTCGGGATGACACGACCACCCAATAACTCACAAGAGACTGATCTTGATGCAACAGCATGAGGTTTATTCAGGGGAAACCAGTATACTGCGGACGAGCTCGTAACCCAGGGGCAGAGGAGCTCAACCCCGAGCACAAGAAGTGAGGGGTATTTAAAGGGAAAAGGCACAAACTAGGGGGGTGAGGGGGTTACCAAGGACACATAACAAGAGAACAGTGGAAAATTCTAACAGGACCCAACCCCTGATTAAGTCAAGGTCATCCTGCACACTCATTATTCACAAGAATGTGGTTTGGTCAATGCTATTCACTTTATGGCTGACTGTTCCCTAGAACCACCCAGATGGCTTATATCCTGCTTTTTGTTCTTGGACTTAGCTTGAGGGGGGTGCGGGGGGGGGGTGGGTTATGGCCAACAGGCTCTTGAAACTGGCCAGTCCACATTCCTGGCTCGTTACAGAGGTTTTCCATGCCCTTTTAGGTAAAGGTTATACGTTATACATTCCTACTGATACATTTCTATTAAATGCTCTTATTTTAAAATTCTAACATTCTCCAGCCTTTCACTACAAAAGCCATTCCTGGGTATAACGCCATGGATGAGCCCGTTCTTGGGCTCAAAGCGGGGCAGGGAGTGGAACTTGTGGTGGTTATTCTCTGTGTGCCCCTCTAATGGCCCCTTGCACTTTTCCAGGATCTCCTTCTCCAGCTGTCGGTGCTCCTCGGGGGACAAGGAGCCATAGGAAAGCAGGTGCTGGCAGCAGGCCTCCTGCAGCTTGGCCAGCCGGTCCTGGGAAGTTTTGGGAATGCGCAGCATGTCTGCTAGTTTGTTCCATTTTTTGAGGTCATGCTGCCCATCTCAGTAATCAGCCGGAAAAAGCAGGCCAGGTCGAGCTCATAGCCTCCTATGAGGGGGAGTTCATCCATGGTGATGCCCTGAGATCTGAGGTGCTTCTTTATACAGGTGAGCCACTGTACATTGGGGCCCCAGCGCCGGCCCAGCTTATGGATGTGCTGTATCTGCGTGACAAAGCGCATCTCACCATTGAGCTTGCACTCTGGCCGCCAGTCTGGAGGGGGGATCATGCACTTCTCCACCTGAACACGTACTAACTCGAAGTAGATGAGTGGGTCATGGAACTCCTTGGCGGAGGGTCTGAGGGCAGGGATCTTGTCCATCGCTGCCTACCCAGACTTGCCACCCCCCTTCTCTGGCTTGCCCTGTGGGGTCATGCGGCTTGTGCGAGGACTCAGGTTGCGAGGTAGAACGATTTTCACTGGAGGTGCCCTCTGTCTTGCCATGTGCTTGTTTGCCCAGCATATTCTTGCCAGCTGCGGCCCGCTTTGGCCGATTCTTTTCCAAATTTCGCGCGGGCACTTCCTTCTTCACGTGTCCATTCAGCAGAGACTTCTCTCCTGAAGCCACTGACGCCTTTTTGCCAGGGGCTTCGGCATTGCCTGCCACCCCCTTCATCTTCTTGGGGGGTGTCCATTTGCTGTGCCTCTTCCAGAAGGGCTGAGGTGGCACTGAGGGTGGGACCATTTCCCTTTTTTGCTTCTGCTTGTGCAATCTGGTAGAGCAACTTCTCCATGGAGAATGGCTTAGCTATATGGCGGTGCTTCATCTCCTTGGCAGTCTCGAAGCCCATGCTTCTCCACTGGGTGGTAGCAAAGTGCACTGTCTCTGAGACATTGTAGCCACAACATACTTTGGACACAAAGGATCCCAGGAAACAGACCACAAACTGCCCACTCTGCTGTACAGTCCTGTGGACCTTGATTCCCTTCTTGCACAGGACCTCTGGGGAGATCATTACATTGCTCTCCAGCCTCTGCAGCCCTGGGGTACCATTGCCCTGCAGTCAGGTGTGGACCACATCTTCCAGCTTGTTCCTCCTCAGCAGGAATGCAATACCAAATGCAGTCAGCACCAGTGTGTAAGTAGTCAATATATGGAAGCTGATTTTGGTCTCGAGATCAGCATGAGGTAGAAAAGACCATGCCAATATTTAGCCAGGGAATAGTCACTCCAGGCACAGCACCGAGGTAACGCAGGGTGGACCCTGTGTTATTGGGGAGGACAGTGAGGTTCCATCCATGCCTTGAGAAGGGTTCTGATTTTCCCACTGGGAACCCGCTGCCATGGGTATTAGTGTCTACCTTTCCACAGTGAACTACCACATGACAGTCCTCTTCCACTAACCTCCAGTACTCGATCTCTGCTGCTGCGGGCTCCTTGCTGAAGCACATGTTCATGATATTTCTTTTTGTTTGCATCATTTCCATACCTCCCTCTACCCCTAACTTCTCCCTGATCCCTAACTCCTCAAATTCATGATCTCTTCTTTAATTATTAAGTCTGTCTATATAGTTTTCTATCTATTTATCTCTCCATTCATCTATTTATCATCTATCATCTATTTATTCACATATCTATTCATCTCTACCTACCATCTATCTATGTATCTGTTCATCTACCTGTCTATCTAGTTATCTATCCATAATCTATCTATTCATCTATATCTATCTATCATCTATCTATCACCTATCTATGTACCTATTTATCTATCTGTCTATCTATCTAGTTATCTATCCATCATCTATCTACCTATCTATTTATTCATCTATATCTATCCATCATCTATCTACCTATCTATTTATTCATCTATATCTATCATCTATTTATCCCCTATCTATCATCTACTTATGTACCTATTTATCTATCTATTTAGTTATCTATCATCTATCTATTCATCCATATTTATCTATCATCTATCTATCACCTATCTATCATCTATGTACCTGCTTATCTATCTGTCTGTCTAGTTATCTATCCATCCATTCATCTATCTATCTATCTATCTATCTATCCATCCATCCATCCATCCATCCACCCACCCACCCATCCATCCATCTATCCTTTTGAGTGTATTTAGTGTTGCTTATGTGTTTAGGGCTGACCACTTGGGGTTTAGATAACCTATCAGGAGTTTCACCCCTAGAGAAAACGGATTCTCCCTCTGTTAGCAGTCACTGGTTGCATATAAGTCTCTGTCTAAGGTGGGGAGGGTGCTTGTACAATTTCTCCTATCTGCGTTGGCATGTCAACCAGAGTTATTGTTATGCAGGTTGCTGGGAACAGCATATAATGACAGGGACTGCCTGTAACAGGCCAGGATGGAGACATCTCAGTAGCCTGACGCAGCTCTTTGTCAAAAAACAAACAAACAAACAAACAAACAGTTGTTCCCATTTTTCCTAGCCTTAGCCCTGGACAACGGCTGTATAGATTTCGTTTGTGCATGACTGATTTTCAGTTGGCCTTGGTGTGCATAATTATTCTATTCTATCTGACTTTCTTACTTCTTTCTCCTACTGCTCTGGCACATTCTGTGAAACTAGATGTTCCCTGATGTAATGATTCTTAAAACAATTAAAAATTGAGGCATAGGGGCACAGCACAGCACAGTTCTAATGGCCCAGGTGCATGCTGTGTGCTCTTATCTTGGAAACAATGTAATAACTGCACAATGGTAGTTCCAGATTAATGCTTGACTTGCAAAGAAAGTTTGATGAAATTATTAGAACATGAAATGCAGCCACCATTGGGACCCCAAGAAAGGAAAAAAAACTCTTAAAGTTATGAAATAAATTTGTACAACATTTGAGAGTGAAAGGGAAGAATGCAGAGTTTGTGTGGCCTTACACTGCAAGTGATGCTCAAGAGTGAAAGAGAGTGAAAGGCTGGAGAATCTTAGAATTTAAAATGAGGGCATTTAATAGAAATGTATGTATAATGTGTAACCTTTACTTAAAGAAGGCATAGGAAGTCTCTGTCATGAGCCAGGAAGGTGGACTGGTCAGTTCCAGAAACAGGATATAAGTTAACTAATTAGTCCTAGGAGCGGTCAGCCATTAAGAAGATAGCATTGACTAAACAACAGGATATAAGTCATCTAATTAGTCCTAGGAGCGGTCAGCCATTAAGAAGATAGCATTGACCAAACCACATTCCTCTAGACAATGAGTGTGCAGGATGACTTCCTTGTGACCTGACTCAGCTAGGTAGTGGGTTCCTTTGGAATTTTCCACTGTTCTCTTGTTATGTTTCCCTGGTAACCCCTTCACCCCCCTAGTTTGTGGTTTTTCCCTTTAAATACCCCTTACTCCTCGTGCTCGTGGTCGAACCCCTCTGGCCTGCCAGGCTATGAGTTTGACCCCAGATCTGGAATAAACCTCATGTGATTACAGCAAGTTCGGTCTCTTGTGAGTCACTGGGTGGTCGCGTCATCCTGAGACTTGAGTAAGGATCTCCCCAGTTCTGGGGGGTCTTTCATTTGGGGGCTCGTCTGTGGGATTTACGACTACCCTTGACTCTCTGAAGACTCCTTGGAGGTGAGTTCTTAATTGTGGTCTGTCTGTCTGAGTTCTCGTAATGTGTCTGTGAACTGCCTGCCTGTTTTGCAACCTGTGAATTTGTACCTGGCCGCTTCCCGGGAAGGGATAGCAGGGCTTATTTTCAGTCAGTGACTCCCTGCCCTCTGTGAGAGGGGAAGGGGGCTGGTCAACAGATGTGTCAGGACCACTGACTAGTACCCTGGGAGACGTCCCAGTGGAAACTGAGGATCCCTGGGGATGCCCAGGAGGAACCCCACGGGAGGCCAGGGGAGAAACATTAACCCTGCTCGAGAGGAGCGTGGGTCTGTTCTCCCGGCCATTTAACCTGTTCAATTGGCTCCGCTTTTGGTGTGTTACTCTTTGTCTGATTTTTTGTGCTGTATTTGTGATTTTTGTCACCCTTGTGACTGCGATGGGACGGACGGTAACTTTGACGTTGGCTCACTGGATGGAGAATAGGGACATGTCAGTTCAGGTGAAATAAGGACCTCGGTAAATTTCCAGCTGTCTTTCTGAAGTAAGGTTGGCACTCGCAATTGAGACCAGTCTTTTTGTGTAGATTTTGTGACCAGTCCATCTCGGCAGCTGAGGCAGGAACGGGCGAGCGACTCTGTGATTTGGCTTTGATTACCTGTGTACCTGATGTTTGTTACTGG
>NW_022196894.1:89969333-89971702 GCF_008632895.1 Mastomys coucha
CAGCAGTGGGGACTGGGCGGAGTCCACAGCACTATACAGGGACAGGGCCCTGGAGGAGGCACGTCTGCAGGAGGGGCAGCTGCTGCTTTGAAGCCCAAGGCAGGTACCTTGTCTCCACTGACATGGGCTCCCCAGGGGCCAAGGTCAGGCGTGGCCAGAGAGCAGGGCACAGCAGTCAGGGACCCCTGAACCACCAAGTAGGTTTTTACAAAATAAAATAATTGGGTTAAAATATTGTCTTCATCATCTGGTTTAAAAATTATTGAATTGGTACATTGTAAACTGTGGTGATTGAATATTACAACCTTGAGAGTTATGCTTTGCTTACCATGTGGTGGGCGCTGTTTAGATAAATGATTGTTGTTCTGTGTTTCATGATTGAAGAAAAAAATGGTTAAAACTTTGGTTTAGCTTAACTTATTTAAAAAACAGTCTTAATTTGTACAGCAGAGACCGATAAGCCATTGTCCTGTGGAGTTAAGCACAGTTGAAAAGAGCTGATAGAGGCTGACTGCGTGTCTGCACGAGCCACTCTTAAAGGGGACAACAGCTTTTTGCATGTAATATTGATAACAGAGAATTAGCTTAAAATTGATAACTCGGGGTTAAAATCATGTTAAGCAACAACACCTGGCATGAGCCGACCCAGGAATATTTTATGTAATTCTTACCCCTTATAAATTTAGTGAGGCCAAGAGTGAGGCCTGGACCAGAGATAAGATTTAAAATGATGTCTTTGATGTATTCGAATTGCACTGTCATGCATTCATATGTAAGAATTGGCAGCTAAGCTTTGTAATGTGACAGTAATGCTTTGATATTGATTTTTTTAAAAAAACGGAATGTTTAAAACTGGGTTTTGTTTAAATTATGGGTTATACCTTAACATTACAAGAATTAAAAAGGTGTAGAGTCAAGTAAAGTAGAGACAACTGATGAGCAGTCTAGAGACAAATAAAGAGTTAGTTTGCCTTGGAAATAAAAAGTAAATAGAAAAATAATCCAAATTCTATCGAAGCCTGGTAGTATTGCTAAACTGCTAGCACCTTTGCCCCTAGAGTAAACAAGCTTATAAAAGAAACCTGAAACAGCTGTGGCTATTGTTGGGAGAAGGCTGTTTTGCACCTATGATTGTCTGTCTCACTGAGCTAGTGGGAGATGCCTTCCCTGCTGGTCCCTGGTCAAATGCACCCGTCCAATGGTGCACTCATAGCATTTAGCAAAATAAGGAATTTTATCTTGTCATTTATATCAGAAATGGAGACAGGTTTTTTCTTATTTGGAGATTTTGAGGCACTGGGAACCCAAATATCACCCAGGTAGATTTCTTTGTATTGATTATTAAGGGTTTTGTTTTTGTGTTTTTGAGAAAAGATGCTTGAAGTATTTACTGATTTTTTTTGAGATTCATATGTTGCAGAAATGTATACTCTTGGTAAATCCCTTCATCAGACGCGCTAAACTTGCCTACTTAAACTCCTGGTGTCCTGAACTTCAGCCTGATCCAGTTAAGACACAGAAGACTAATTCTGTTTTCCCTTCCTCACCCCTCTTTTATATCTACACCCCCATTCAGCTTGAAGAAGTTATGATGAGTCGTCTACCCGGTTCCCTGGGCTTTGGGGCTAGAGAGGGTTGTTAATGGTTATATTTAAAATAGGGAAGAAATAGCCAGATTTAATTGTATAGATATAGAAAGCCTTATAATTTGTTACTGGGTAAATTCATATGTTCCTATCAATGTTATCTTTTGTAAAATGACCTTCTGATAATATTTACCCTGTACTGAAAGTGATTTAATTGGTGTAAAGATAATTTAAACTAGAAACATTGTGTGACTAGAATTTAGTCAGGTATTTGAGTATTTCTTCAGATACACAGCTTATTCTCAGAAAGTTTGCTTTAGTTTTTACATTATTAGTTCTGAGTTTTGTATCCTATATTTGCATTAGTGATTGGTAAAAGTTGAGGCTTGGGTTATAAACCATTTACATCTTAAACTACTATGCAAGAAATAAGTAAGAGCTTTTAAGTTGAGAATTTGTTGTTAAGATTGAGTGTACAATGATATTCTTATTGACTGTGAGGTGCAGCTAATACAGTTCTGTTGTACATACTTCAAGATCAAAAGATGAAGTTTTCTATATTCACTTAAGAGATATCTGGTTTCAGTATTTCCCTAGTAGACAGGGCTTAGAACCAGTTCCTTTTTACTGCTATTATAGACAGATCTGAGATGTTTAGACCTGTGAGTTTAGGGCCAAATTAGCAAATTCATGGCTCTGAGTTTATTATTAGAGTGATTTCAAGAAAAGGAACTGAGAGTAGTTCCTAGACAATAGTCCAGATTACTTTACATAGATAGTTGG
>NW_022196894.1:89971712-89979281 GCF_008632895.1 Mastomys coucha
AGGCAAAAGTTGTCTCTTCATCTGCAGACGATACTGTCCAAAAAAGGACACATAGGCCTAGGACAGCATATATCTGCTGAGACAGATTAAGCTAGTCCTTAAAGTTCCTGTCCTCAGACATTCACAGGCCAGAAGGCTGAAGATTGATGCTCCAACGTTTTGAAGGGCTGTCCAGGTGTCCAGCAGTCTCTTATTAATTGGCAATATTTCTGGAAGCTGTGTTAAGCTTCCCCATATATTCTATTATTCAGTTATTCCTGGATTTCTGGTGGAGTTGAAAGACTACGAAAGTTAGAAGAGATGCAGGATAAGTTGTTAAGAAAACTAGTACAAGTGGCTGAGAAAGTGTTTTAAATGGATAAAGAAAAAGGAAAGTTACAAAAAGACTGTGAAAGGGCATAGTGAAGAGAAAAGAGAGTCTTTGAAGATGGAGTCTAGTGTGAGAGTCAGAAAGAATAAGAGGCTAGAGAGCTGGAGATAAGGACAGGAAAGAAGAGAAACTAGGAAGCTTGAGAGCTAGTAAGGTAGTGCCTGGCAATAGAAGAGAGTTAAGGAGTTCCCCTGGCAGTTATGTTGGAACTGTGCTTAGGGACTTCAGGGGCAGCTACAGGAACATCCGCTATGGTAGTGTAGCATAAGGCTTATAGTTAAGAGCTGCCATTGATTTAAATATAGAAGAATGTTGCTTTTATGTAAACCATTCAGGAGTCATTAGATACTCCATGAGTAAGCTCAGAGAAAGACTAAATAACCATAGGCCCATGCGTGCTTAATAGTTGCCTTTGTTAGAGAAAGAATAAGTGCTGTTCAGATTCTAATGTTAGGCTAACGATATTATACTTTGCCAGGCCAGGAAAATCAAAAATATAATGATACTGATATTTAGTTCTATGATTAGAACTATCTACTAGAAGAAGTGGGGAATGAAAGGCTGGAGAATCTTAGAATTTAAAATGAGGGCATTTAATAGAAATGTATGTATAATGTGTAACCTTTACTTAAAGAAGGCATAGGAAGTCTCTGTCACGAGCCAGGAAGGTGGACTGGTCAGTTCCAGAAACAGGATATAAGTTATCTAATTAGTCCTAGGAGCGGTCAGCCATTAAGAAGATAGCATTGACCAAACCACATTCCTCTAGACAATGAGTGTGCAGGATGACTTCCTTGTGACCTGACTCAGCTAGGTAGTGGGTTCCTTTGGAATTTTCCATTGTTCTCTTGTTATGTTTCCCGGGTAACCCCTTCACCCCCCTAGTTTGTGGTTTTTTCCTTTAAATACCACTTACTACTATTGCTAGTGGTCGAACGCCTCTGGCCTGCCAGGCTATGAGTTCGACCCCAGATCTGGAATAAACCTCATGTGATTACACCAAGTTCAGTCTCTCATCGGGTCATCCTGAGACTTGAGTAAGGATCTCCCCAGTTCTGGGGGTCTTTCAAGAGCAGAGCATAAGAAGGAAGAGAGAGAAACTTTAAGCCTTGAGAAACTGCCTGTTAGCTTGTACCCAAAAAAGTAGTCAGTGTATATTTGTGTACCTTCCAGATATCCCTGCTTACAGTTGAGAACTCCAATCCTGTGTCAAGGCTGACCTCCAACAGCAGGTCTTGTTTAAGTGGCCATGTTGTTAAGTTTTGTAGTCGTAGCTTCCCTGTCATGTCTGAAAGACACTATCTAGCAGCAGACATCCTGGTCCTCTGACTCTCACAGTCCTTCCTTCCACTTCTACCTTGATGTTTCCTGAGCCTTAGGTGTAGGGGTTGTGTATGTCTCCCTTTGAAAGACCCCCAGAACTGGGGAGATCCTTACTCAAGTCTCAGGATGACGCGACCACCCAATGACTCACAAGAGGCTGTAATCACATGAGGTTTATTCCAGATCTGGGGTCGAACTCATAGCCTGGCAGGCCAGAGGAGTTCGACTACTAGCAATAGTAGTAAGCGGTATTTAAAGGAAAAAACCACAAACTAGGGGGGTGAAGGGGTTACCAGGGAAACATAACAAGGGAACAATAGAAAATTCCAAAGGAACCCACCACCTAGCTGAGTCTGGTCACAAGGAAGTCATCCTGCACACTCATTGTCTAGAGGAATGTGGTTTGGTCAACACTATCTTCTTAATGGCTGACCGCTCCTAGGACTAATTAGATCCTGTTGTTTAGTCAATGCTATCTTCTTAATGACTGACTGCTATCCTCCTGTTCCTTATTCTGGGCAATGTTATCTTCTTAATAGCTGACTGCTATCTTGTTCCTGGAACTGACCAGTCCACATTCCTGGCTCACAGAGACTTCCTATGCCTTCTTTAAGTAAAGGTTACACATTATACATACATTTCTATTAAATGCCCTCATTCTAAGATTCTCTAGTCTTTCACCTTCTTCCTAGGGCCATTAGTCACCAGCCCACAAGGACAAAAGGAGCAGAGTTGATGAACAGGTTTCCTAATAGCCTGTGAGTACGAACAGAAATGATGACGGCATTCCGCAATCAGCTTCAAGGATACAGATCAACTTTATTTGGGGTGAATCAAAGCTTATTAGGAGAGGGATAGGAATAGCCAGGGTGGCTGAAGGCTAAGGTACTGAGATGCCTCATTATCATGGGGATGCATTCCAGGAATCTCAGGTGTTTGCTAGATGAGTTTCTTATTGGGAGAGAGGGGTTGGGCCTATAATTTCCTCAGTGGACATTCCTCAGGGTGATGGTGTGGGGTCCAGGATCCTCCATGTAGAGAAGAGGCAGCCCCACTGACAAAGGGAGTCTTCCATTTTGCACAGAGCTCAGGGTTTTTGTTTAGTGTCAGACTTTGACCTTACAAGCAGGGCTTTCCTGGAGGGTTGTGCTGAGGATGGACCACCTAGGACTGAGCATGCTCTCTTATTCTCTGCATTTCGGCCAGTGGAGCGTCTTATCAATCTGTCTTGCTCATACCCCTCCAGTTCCCCCTAAGGGAAGTGCCTGGCATCTCAGGGATGATTGGTAAAGTGTTACCCCTTATCTATCACTGAAGTCAGGAGCTTCTCTGAGGACTAAAGTGAAAACTTTTGGGTTTCTTTTGAAGACTCAGTTGTGTCATGTGATGTTTTTCTGGAAACTGTCTTATGAGAGGATTTTTTGCTGAAGCAGATACGTGGGAGGATGTTTTGTTGAGAACAGACACGAGGTGTCTTTTTGGAAGCTGCCTGGAAAAAGGACATGTGATGTTTTGCTAGAGCAGATGTGTGAGAAAACACATAATGTTGGGAAAGGGTATGACTATAACCCAATAGTGGTCCATGCTGTGTGGTGTTGCAGCCGCCAGCGGCTACACATGAATTGGTTCTCTGGAAGAGAGGAAAGGGACCTGGGAAGACAGAGGAGTTAGAAGGCGAAGGGAATAATGGGACTGAGTTCTGATCAGAGTCCAAAGTGTATTTTGAATCTGCGAATTAGGTAGACAGGGAAAAACCCTTCCCCCAGAAGCCAGAATCTTGTGGCCAAATTAGCATCTGGTTGCTAGAAGAAACTCACCAGGCAAAGGTGAGTTCAGGAACTTAGCAGGTGGTGGCTCCTAGCAGGAACTTCCAGAGAGGTAGAGAAGTGGCAAAACAAAGGGCTTTGTTTATGTCAGGAAGCCTCACCCTGGGTGCGGTGGCTACTTTGTGGCTAGGTGAGGTCCGATTCAGCCTGCTTTTGGCTGGGGGTAGGGGGAGGTTACTGTGTGGTATTGGTTTGCCTGGTCACACTTTGATGGTCATCTTTTGTCATGACTTCGTAGAGAGAAACACACCAAAGAACTTCTGCTTGTGCTTCTTTTGTGTTTCTTTTGGATTGAACTGTTGTTGCTAATTCATGAATGGTGCTTTCTAGTGGATTGAGCTATTGCTGTTGATTTGTGTAAACTAAACTGACGATATCCTGACTACACAGATTGGATTCACTCCAAAAACCAACGAACTAAACAAACACCTATTTTTAAATATATCCATATCCTCCTTTGCATTATTAAACTTTCCTTTTTATTACCTCTGGTGGGTAGTGGGCTAAAATAGAGGTTAAAGCATTTAAGTATACTTATTAAAGTAAGATTTAAAAAGAAAAGTTTATAGAGAACCCATCTGGGTTTTTCAGGAACTTTCAGGCCTTAATTAAGATTTATGCTAGTGTGTGTGTGTGTGTGTGTTGATGTCCATGAAGGCCTTCTGGGTGTTGAATTTCCAGAAGCTGGGGCTATAGGCAACTATGAGCCATCTGATATGAGTGCTGAGAACTTGGGTCCTTTGAAAGAGCAGCAAGTGTTCTCAAACACTGAGCCTTCTCTCCATCCCCAGTTGGTTTTTGCTCATACATGGAAGGGCCTATACTTCATCCAGAGTGCTGGCTGCATTCTTGAGAAGAAAGTGAATCTGGGAGGATGCCTGGAGATGAGCAAATTTGGTTGAAATCTCATTGAACAGCTACTAAGACACTCCCAGAGCACTGCTTGGTATTACCTCAGCCCAACAGGTCTGCCCACATGTAGGGCACATATCAGCTATAACAAGATCAGAAAGGTTACACATGAAAGGATCCTTTCTTAGTTCTCAGGAGGCTTAGGTGAGGCCTTCAGAAAAGGAGTTACGTCAGCTTCCTGCCTCTGCTGCTAATCAGGACAGCTCTTAAGTCTACACAGCAAACTTTTCTTTTCTTGCTCATCTATCTATCTGTCTGTCTGTCTATCTATCATCTATCTATCTAGTGTGTGTTTGTGGTAGATGTATGTGAGTGTGTGTGTGTCTATGTACAATGGCAGGAAGTCAGAGAACAGCCTATAGGAGTCTGTTCTCCCACTATTTGGATCAAAGCCGGGTTGTCAGGCTTGGCATCTGCATCTGCTGAGCCATCTCTCTCACCATCAAAGCTTCTCCTTTGGATGTTTGTGCTTGCACAAGGATCCTTGCTATAGCTTAAAGATGGAGAGCTGTAAAGTCTTCACTGTTGTTCTTACTGGTGTGTCCACTGGGGTTTAATGTAATTGTGTCATGTGTTTTCATGATGATTGCTTCTAGGTACTGCTGTTTTGTGTTTAAGCAATGGGAGGCAAACCTCAGCACGTATGCATGTGCATGGATCGTGTGCTGAAATGACTATTCCTGGCAGGCCTAACTTAAGACGCATGCATGTGCATGGAGATATGTTTTAGGATGGTTTTAAATGTTGTTAAAATCAATCCGTTGCTTCCTACTTACAGAGCCCAACAATGACAATGCCTTTCCTCAGAGCTTTAACATACTTTATGTACAAAGGCAAACGGGTGACCCACTGACCCAATGACCCAGTGAAAAGGAGCCAACAGGGCCTAAACACCCCGAGTTAACATTTAATTTGGCTTTGGGGATTTCAATAATAGGAAGAAGGCAGAGACAGTACATAGCCCAAGGAAAACAAGCACAGGTAGAAGAACAAACTAAGGTCTTGGTTTTGGTGATGACAGCTAGGAGAGACAGACTTGCCCAAGCAGTTAACCTGCAGCCGTGGAGGGACTCCAGGATGAGGAAGATCCTGAGGGGCAATGCTTGCCATAGCTGTGAGAAGCCAAAGACCCTGGAGAAAAACTTTCCTCACTAGAGTTCTAAGGAATGGCTTGGCCACCTCTTCAGAGAGAGAAATCACTGTAAGGGATAATGTCTCACCCTCTGAAAGAAGGATGGGCTTTCAACTCTGATGTTCACCCTTGAAGACTCATACTGCCTCGGGGGTAAAGCCCACCCACCTCAAGTAACAGCAGGTAACCATTACAACACCTTGAGTGATCTTTGATATGACAGGTAAAAATGTGATGTTTATTTCCAATACTTGTTCTCTGCCTTAGCCAGTAGCTCAGGGCCCCTTCAAACAAATGTGTACAGTGACCAGTGTTCAGAGAATGTTCAAAAATCAAAGAGTTAGTCTCCTGGGGGGGGGCATCTGTGGGGTCCTGATATAGAAAACCCTTTAGCCTCATGCAATGGACGGCAAAGCATGACATTACACACAAAAGACATCGCCCAAAAGTTAGGGAATATTCATAGCCCCATAAGTTTGGGAATATTCATAGCCCCATAGCTTCCACCTCAGCTTGACTCTGCAACCTGTGGCTCTGTGGGACACTTATTCCCGCAGGCTCATGGCAATCCTGGTAGGTTATCCCTAGTGAGGATATAAATGTCTTCTCAGGCCTATGCCACCCAGCCCAAAAGAACTCAAGAATTTACTTGAGTAAATTTACTCTCTAAAATAAAACCTCCTTGGCTTGGAGAGGTAGCTCAGAGCTTAAGAGCACTTGCTGCTTTTACAGAGGACCTGGGTTCAGCTCCCAGCACCCATGTGGTGGTTTACAGCCATCTGTAACTCCTGTTCCAGGGACTCTGACACCTTTCTGACCTATGTGCACACGGGAGACAAAATACTCGCACACATAAAGTAAAATAATTTCCTTTAAAAAATGAAAATAAAACTCCCTTCTGAGTCTCCATAGCTTCAAGGACATCTTGATGAGACCACCTTCACCTACAAACTGTTAAAAAAGACTTAAAAGTTCTCTTCAAACAAGAAATAGAGTCTCTTAGGTCAAGCCATTGCCTGGAAAATGTTTTATACATATGGAGTAACTTTGAGTGGTATAAGCTGATTTCAATGTATGCACTGCATTTGTGCTCACTAATAAACAGCATCTATGTCAGTTATAGGATATGTCATAAACACATATGCATACTATTGTGACCAAAAGAAGGAATGAGATACAATAAGGAATGCTTTAGGTAACATTGATTATTAGAGCTTTGGATCACTAATAGTCAATACCTGAAGGCATAGATGAAAGTAGATTTAGGGCTCACTGTTAACAAGAAAGGCTATAGATACATTTTGTAGTAGCCTAATTGTACATTTTGACCACACCTGATCAGTTTCTCAGCATCTTTATTATTTAATATTGTTAGCATCAAGAACCTGCCTGCAGCAGATATGTGGGCGGGTCCACAGACCTGTCACCAAGGCAACGGCCACCATATTCCCAGAATCCATTGGGCTCAGCTCCCACCTTTACCTGGATTACTACGTCACCCCACATATAAATATGTGGGTAGTTCCCTCCATCTCTCTCTCTCTCTCTTCTTCTCTCTCTCCCTCTCTCCTCTCCCTCCCTTCACGCGCCGCCGTCCTCACTCCCCCTCCTTCTCCTAATTAAACTTCCAAAAACGCAGAGCTGCCTGTGTCTGGTATTTGTAGCGGCCTTGCGTCCAGTCCACCGCTGGTCCACTGCAGGAGCAGACGCGGGCACCGCCACCGCCGCTCCCGCCGCCCGCCCCGCCCTGGGCGACTAGGGCCGGGTGAGAGCCGGGGCGGGCTGCAGCGCAGTACCATCGACCGCTGTTACTGCTACTGCTGCCTGATTTCATCCTGTTCCCAGGCTACTATCGATAGGTACGTGACTTTACCGCCCCCTCCATAACCCACTCGGGCACCATTCAGCTCTGTGTTTTTTTTTCCATTTACCAGATTTCTCATAACCAGCCGCACACACACCGGCATATTAATTAATAGGATCAGTCAGGGGGAAGACCTCCAGAT
>NW_022196894.1:89987517-89988420 GCF_008632895.1 Mastomys coucha
CTCAGCTCCCACCTTTACCTGGATTACTACGTCACCCCACATATAAATATGTGGGTAGTTCCCTCCATATCTCTCTCTCTCTCTCTCTCTCTCTCTCTCTCGTCTTCTCTCTCCCTCTCTCCTCTCCCTCCCTTCACGCGCCGCGGTCCTCACTCCCCTAATTAAACTTCCAAAAACGCAGAGCTGCCTGTGTCTGGTATTTGTAGACGCGCCGCTGCGGACCAAATCTAACAAATATGCTCAGGAACCTACAAGGCAAGTGAGCTTGGTCTTATTCTTTTGCTCTGGTATAAGTGGGACCAATATAGCTTCCAAACGTCCAGTAATGACGTTAAACCTGTCATACACTATGTGAAATTCTATTATATCTCACTGAGACGCTCTAATCTACAATCCACTCACCGTTGCCAGTGTAAATGTCTCTCACTTAAAGGGGATAAGAGATAGTTTATTCTACAGTCAAATATGGGTGGCCATCATCAGGAATATAGATTTAAGTTACCCTAAGTCCGTGTTCCAGTGATGTTACAGTGCTGTGAATTTTTTTGTAGTAACAATAAAAAGGTTGTAAATCACACCACTTCAAATGTACTGATGGGTACACTGGGTAGGTGGGTTATAGAGAGAGGATGCACTGGGTAGGTTTTGTCAACTTGATGCCAACTAGAGACGCCTGGGTAAAGGGAAGCTAGGTGGAGGAATTGCCTCTGTCAGACTGGCTTGTAGAGTATCTTCTTGAATAACGGATTGCCATGGGCTGGCCAGTCTGGGCCTCCCTCAACCTGTGGGAGAACAGGGTCCTAGTCAGGTAGACAAGGCATTGGTGAAGAAATGGCAAACAGACACAACACAAGGGAGTGTGGTATCTGAATGCAATTTGTACAAAGTAAAAATCAAGCTTAT
>NW_022196894.1:89988671-90007457 GCF_008632895.1 Mastomys coucha
AATCAATTAGGATTATTGAAACACTGTGAAGGCCAGGAAATAATGTTCAATCTCAGTTTAGCTAATAATGAAATATTTCTTAGGGCACCTTTATGCCTGTGTAAAGAAAGCACGCAGATCTCTCCACAGACTTTAGCAGAGACCAATCTGGAACACATCTGAGCTAGGAGATGTCAGCGACTGACTACCTCAGGAGATTTAGCGCTGGCTTGATGGAAGCTAATAGTCTGCTCATGTGTTCCCATAGATTTTCCCAATAGTCACAAGATGCTAGATCATAGAAATAGACATGGCTTTGAGAGGCTACATAGCCCAAGATAGTTTATTTACAGGCCTGCCATATCCCAACCTCTCTAGGAGCACTGGAGTTCTAGTTGGGAGGTCAACCTCTATAAAGGTCTAATGCCCACTCTACTTCTGAGAACTTGCTTACACCTTGGGACAGCAGACTCTTTCTGCCCATTTTCAGAGAGAGAGAAAGGAAGAGAGAGAGAGAGAGACAGAGAGAGAGAGAGAGAGAGAGAGAGAGAGAGGCAGACAGAGAGACAGACAGAGAGAGAGAGACAGAGAGAGAGAGAGAGAGAGAGAGAGAGAGAGAGAGAGAGAGAGAGAGAGAGAGAGAGAGAGAGAGAGAGAGAGAGAGAGAGAGAGGTAGAGCTCCTTCCCTCTTTCCAAGGATTTCAAATCTTGTACATGAAGAACTGAGGGGAGCCAGGAGCTCAGTGTGTGTAATAACACATTGCTGTACTGGCTTGCTGGGAATGCCTTGAGCAAGCACAGCAGCCTGGGCAGCTATGGCTATGGTAAGAGATGCTACGTGTTGGGAATTCCAGCTCATGGCACTATCAGAGCTGGATCCTACTGAGGGCTCCAAGGACCAGTCTGTTCCAGGCCTCTTAGTTTCTGCAGGTTGCAAAGATCTTTAGCCTTTCTTAGATATGCTCGGAGATAGAAGCCCAGGTCTCTGGAAGAACAGCCAGTGCTATGACTCCCTGAGTCCGCTCTTCAGCCTTCTCTTCTGTATTTATGTGTAATTCCAACACCTACACTAAAGACACCAGTCACACTGGTTATCATCTCAAATTAATGGTCTGGCTTTTGACCTGATTATATCTGTAAATACCCTTCCTCAAATGAACCCCACTGTGAAGTCCTTGCACCGTGGCTCCCGTCCTTCCGAATGCCGCTACCCTTTAAAACAGTCCTCATATTGTAGTGACTCCTAATCATAAAATTATTTTGTAGCTACTTCATAACTAATTTTGCTAATGTTGTGAATAGTAATATAAGTATCTGATATGTAGGATAGCTGAGATGTAACCCCCAAAGGGGTTACGATTCACAGGTTAAGAAATGCTGTTCTAGACATTAAAGTTTGAGTGTCTTTTCTTTTTAGAGGAATCCAACCCAAGTAGCAATAATCATTGAATCTCACAAAAATAATTAAACTAGAAATTCCAGCTGGTTCTCCAGCATCTGTTCTGAGAATCTACACCTGAGGCAGGTACTCTTTGGGGAGCCATTAGGCAATGGTACTTTTGATAATTTTTTTAAAGACTTATTTTATTTACCATATGTAAATACACTGTAGCTGTCTTCAGGCACACCAGAAGAGGGCATCAGATCTCATTACAGATGGTTGTGAGCCACCATGTGGTTGCTGGGATTTGAACTCGGGACCTTCAGAAGAGCAGTCAGTGTTCTTAACCACTGAGCCATCTCTCCAGCCCTCTTTTTGATAATTTATCTCGTAGGGAAGAGCTTGAGTGGAGACTGGGCTTTAGTTTTACCAGTGATGAGTGATTTCTTTGTGTTGGAAAGAATTCACTCCAAAGTAGCAAGAAAGCATTTACTTAGCTTGCTACAGAGAACAAAGGATGAGATGACGGCCGAGGGGGTGTCCTTATTTGGATAGGGTGAGCCATTTTGTGCAGTTTCCTTGCGCGTAATTTCTCTATGTAAATAAGGGCAGTCCTGATTGGTCGGTGTTCAGTCCTGAGTGGTTAGAGTGAGTCATTATGCATGCAATTTCCCATAATGCCGTTGAACCATGTAAATGAGGATATCTCTGAGGTAACGGGGTTGGCCATCCAGGTCTGTTCTGCTGTGGCACGGTTTGCAATCTTGGGTAGAAAGGAAACGCAGTGTTTCTGTTTGGGGGAAACTTTCCAGATCACACTTCAATTAGAGAATGTTTCCGGTCTGTTAGTGGCCCGCTTCCATCCATATACTTACATTCTGCGTATTAGTTTAAAGGTAGAGTTTTGGTCCAAAGACGGTCTGGTGAGCTGTGGCCAGCAAAGACAGTCTGGTGAGCTGTGGCCAGCATGCTTTTCGTTGTTGCTGTTCTAAACCTGAGAAATAATAGTAAAGACATGATCTTAAGTGAAGATACAACTATACTCAAAAGGGAGGAAAAAAACCTTGGTGGTCCTTTAAAAGTTAAACACAAACTTACTCTTTGACTCGCCAGAGTAATTGCTGGATATATAGCCAAAATAATTAAGAATGTATTTAAATAAAAGCTTTTATATACCTGTTCATAATAGCACTATACACAAAAGCCACAAAGACACAGGTAAAACAATCCAAATGTCTGTTAAGAGATAGATCAGCAAACAGTACACCCATACAGTGGTATGGTATTGACATGACTGAGTTTTAAAACAGTTTTTCAAAGTAAAAGGAGCCGTGTGTAACAGATCATATACTGTAAGATTTAAATGACTTCATCATTTAAATATCCAGAATGAGTCACTCCAGAGGCAGACAGAAAGCCGATTGGAGGTTACTAAGAGGGAGGTTACTAAGGGGGCGGGACAAATGGAGGCAGACAGCCGATTGGTGGTTACTAAGAGGGAGGAACAAATGGGGATTTGCCTGTTTAAAGGGGCAGAGCTCTCTTTCGGTGGTGATAATATTTTGGATCTAGATAGAGGTCATTGTACAAAGGCACCAAACTGGGCATTTTAAAACTTATTTCCTATTACATGAATTTTTACTCTGATTAACGAGATAAAGACAGGCTAAGGTGTGGTTCAACTGGTAAAGATGTTTACTACACAGGCATGGTGACGACCTGAGTTTGATCCCCGGGACTCATGCGGACAAGGAAAGAGCCAGTCAACTTCACACAGTTGTCCTCTGACCTCCGCACATGTGCCATGGCTCAGGCATATGTGTGTGCACACACACACACATACACTGTGTACACACTCACTCAGACTCACAATCACACACACAATAATAGATTTTAAAAAATAAGAAATTTTGAAGACATACTTTTAAAAAATAAAGAAGGGGGAATCCGCAGGATCAGAAAAAGATGGCTCTTCAGAACACGGTGGCCTCTGCCATGTGGGAGTTTAACTTGGAGTCCATGCCATCCACAGAAGCCTGTGTCCAATCCACTCAGCCTGGACAGCATCTACCAAGCTGGCCATGCGTAAACCTTGGCAACAACATGGAACTTTAAAAAAAAAATCACATGGTTTGGTATTGTCTGCTGTCTGGAGCTCAAGGGCAATGCCAAAGTGCTAGAAACCACAATTTACAAGATCCCCTTCTGCCTTCTCTCTCTCACCCCCAAACCTTCTTCTTTAAGCTCCCCCCTGTTTTCTTTGGAATGTAGTTAGTTGACTTGGAAGGACCTGTCATCTCAGGTGAAGAATAACATGGTTACAGAGTAAATAGCTTTCTGAAAAGAGCTGCAAAGGCAGATTATGTGCAAATTCGGAGAATGCTGCTCTGTGCCAAGGTCTGTTGGATCTGAAAGGTCCTGTCAAGTTTTGGGCTCACAGTTCAACATTTATATGGTAATTTATGTCACTTATTAACTGTGGTGTGTTTGTGGCAATCTAATTATGGATACCCTCCTGGCTTATTTTGGGAACAGTGAGCAGAGATTGTTTTGTGACAAGACCTTCTTCTATTGCATATCTGAGGAGGGTTGGAGACCCCTGGGCAGATCCAAGGTTCTTGCCCGGAGTTGTTAAGGCACAGACAGACCTCTTCTGTCAGTGGTCTGGGGAACTGGCCTGAGCAGGACACCATGAAAAACCAGCATCCTGCTTTGTGAGAAGTTTGCTTAGTGTTTGATGTCTGACATTAGACAAAGATACTGAGCTGGGATCCTGAGCTTTGCCCCTTCTGTCCTATGGGGATGTTCTGTTCCCGGGAAGCTGTCCTTCCCCACACAGGCCCACCTTCCAGGTCTTCTCCTCAGGGCATTAGGATGCAATGGGCCGTGGGTGGATGTGTTCAGTAGAAAGAAGGAAGAAGCTGTAGAAACCATACAAGGGTAGCAAAGGACTTGAGGTTCCGGCTCTGAGTCAAGTCAACCTGACACCTTGGCTCTAGGTCAGATCTTAAAAGAAGACTGGACATTTGCATCCCTTGGGAGAACCAAAGAGAATATCAGACAAATATTCAAGCAAGGTAAACGCCTTATTGAATCCCTTAAAAGCTGTATGATAATCCTTACTGGCCACTGGAAAGGGGTACTTTTACACAGTGTGGTTGCTACATGATAGGGTTCTGAGGGTTAGGATAGCTCAGGGGCTCAGGGGGGTGGGATTACCTCATACCATGACATTTCCTCTCCTCTTTTACCCTGATGGAAAATGGTCTGTCTGTCTTGGACTTTTATAAACTAACTATGAGACTCCATAACTACCTGGAGCCCCTGGGACTTAGTTGGTATCCCAGCCATTGGTACCAGGGATGCAGAGAGGAGTCTCTAAGAAGACACAAGGTGACATGAAAATCATATAGATTTTATTGATTTGTTTTCTTAATAAAGGATTTTGGAAGTGAGGGAGTGATGTAATTATATTTTGATTTACAAAGATCTATTTTTTTAAATTATTTGTATTAAGTATATGTTGGAGGAGACATACTGAGAACACAGGAAAAGAGAGTTGGAAAGAGAGTTGTCTTAGAGAGTTGTCTTAGAGTTTCTACTTCCATGATAGAACACCATGACCATAAACTATGTTCAGAGAAAGGGGTTTATTTCATATTACACTTCCATATCCCAGTCCATGATCAAAGGACTCATGCAGGCACTCAGAACAGGAGCCTGGGGGCTGGAGCTGATACAGAGGCCATGGAGGGGTACTTCTTATTGGCTTGCTCCTCATGGGTTGCTCATATAGCCCAGGACCTACAGCCCAGGCATGGCCCAACTCAAAATGGCTAGTCCCTCCCCCATCAATCACTAATCAAGAAAATACCCTACAGGCTTGCCTACAGCTTTATCTTATGGAGGCTTTTCTTAATTGAGTTTCCTTCCTCTCAGATGACTTTTTTTTTTTTTTAATGTAAAGTTGTCATAAAAACTATCACAGATCCCTGGAGCTAGCATCACAGGTGTTTGTGAGTCATCTGATGTGGGTCCTGGGGATGAAACTGGGATCCTCTGCAAGAGCAGAGTCAGTGGGGGCGGGAAGACAGCCCTTCCCATAGCTTCCAAGAGTGAGCCCCAAATCTCAGCTTAAGCACCACAGTGTAGAAGGTCCAGCTGGAAATGGATGACACACTTAGATTTAGAATACAAAGCTTTTGGGAAAATAAGATAAAGTCCTGGGGACCTAGGACATGATAACGAGTCCCCAGACTCAGTACCAAAATCGTATTCCACAAAAGAGAAATTTAGTGAATTTTACACTATTAAAAAGAAAGAATATTTGTTCTAAGAAATTGTAGTGGCTTGGTCTGGAGCTGCTATATATTCAAATGCTAAATTCTGTGCTCCAAGATGAGATCACCAGATTTTGCTGTGCAAACCTTGCCCCCCAAGTTATCCCTGATTGGTTAATAAAAATGCCTACAGCCTGGGGTGGGCAGAAGAGAGTGGGCGGAGCAATATTCCTGGGCTTGGAGTCTCAGGCAAGGACTGTGAGGAGAGAAGAGAAGACACAAAGGAAGAACTCCCTGTGGGGTAGCAAGGATGTGAGCACATGGCCCTGAGGGCCAGCCTGTTGGAGTAGGAGATGCCCAGCCAGAACATGGCAAGTGATATCTCAGGATTTTGACAGGGAAGTAGACAAAATAGCTTAGAGGGTTGATGTCTGCCCAGATCTAGTGCTTTAGGGATTATTATAAGTATAAAGGTTTTGTGTTTTTTATTTGGGAACTGAATGATCTAAGGTGGCCTAGAAGCTCCCAGATAATATTTACCACAGCAAGAAACATCCTACAAAAAAAGGATGAAAGACAAAGTATATCAGGAGAGAAAATTATCTCTGAGCCCCTTATGGGCAGCATCATTCCCTATGCAGGGGTTCTGACTAGAGGAGAAGAAAGCTAGCTGAGAGAGAGAAAGAGAGAGACAGAGACAGACAGAGAGACAGAGACAGAAAGACAGAGAGAGATCAAGTTAGCAAGGATGCATTTATTCTTTCTTGACTGTGGATGCAATGTGGCTAGCTAGCTGTTTGAGTTCCTGCCTTGAATCCCCCCAAATGATGGACTGTAGTGTGAAACTGTAAGCCAAATAAACCCTTTCCCTACCGCCATGTTGCCTTTTGTTTGAGTATTGATCACAGCAACAGAAATGACTTCACTACACTCAGAGCCCATATGTGGGACAAGGCTCAAGCGGCCATTGTTTCAATGTCTAGCTGTCCTGCTGATGGTCAAGTCCAGGCATCCAGAAACACAAGGGCAGGGGGGGAAGGGAGCATGAGATGCTTCACAAAAGACAAGAGAAGTGGGAAAGCTTTGTGCTGAGGCACTGTGACATGGAGCATCTGAGAGCCCAACATCACAGGCCACCTGGGATGACAGGAAGCTGCCAGGGGTTGCTCTCCAGCTCACAATGCTCTCAGAGGGGACCAAGACAGGAAGAGAGCCAGGAGGCCTGAGCCAGGAGGCCCGAGCCAGGAGGCCCGAGCTCATCGAAGCTTGTATTTGGATGTTCTGCCTTGCTTGGCTTTCTGGGACTGGAGACTACAAGGAGGAATCTACCACTCTTTTCTGTTCTTGCCTTCAGACTCCCTACAGGACACAGACAGGGAGACATGCCCAGCACGGTTAAGAAATCACATTCAGAACCATCTTTTTATTAGAGCCCATTTTACTTCATACCATGTGGATTTTCTGGGATTCAATGATTAGACAAAAAGTCATAAGCAAACAACATTGGCTCTTTCTGCCAGAACCTCTTTGCCACACATTTTTGAGTTGGAATCTGTTGCCTGATTTATGGGGATACTGGCCACTGGGAATGCAGATCCGCGCACGCCAGCGTAGTGGGCCTTGTGTGTCCTGAGGATGGCCTGATGGGGACTGCCCAAACTACATCTGTTTTGCAGATGAGAGACACACAAAGGAAGCTATTGTATCCTGAGGCTCCCAACTCTGCCAGGCAGTGGCTGGGGTGTCTGAGCATTAACATGCAGTGGATGAAACTGCTCTTCTCTGGAGAAGTCTTTGTCTTGAAAAAGACTTGAATTGAGTTCAGAAGCCCATGATTACTAAGAGGGAAGTGAAGGTGATTGACTCTCTCATGTGCTTTGAAGTTATGTGTGTACTCGCTGGTGTGCTCAACTGCAAGTGCATGTGTGCACAGAGGTAGACTTTGGAATGCCTTTCTTCAGTTGTTCCTCTCTTTAGGGTCTCTCACTGGACCTGAAGCTAGCTGGTTTTATCAGACTGACTGGCAGTGATTGACCACTACACAGCAGGGCAGGACTCAGGCCACCTTCCCACTCCCCACGGCAGGAAGCAAACAGTGGAAACACCGAGACAACTGGCTTTGTTGAGTCAGGGTTCTAAGAAACACCCTTTCTATTTAGCACAGTTTGAGATTTGTGAGCTGTGAGCCTGGCGTGGAGTACCTGTTTTAGTCAGCTGCTGGCTTGACACAGCTTGGCATTATCTAAGAAGAAAACCTTAATGGAGGAGTTGTCTAGATCAGGTTGGACATGCTGTGGGCATGTCTGTGGGGGGTCGTCTTGATTATTAATTGATTTAGGAGGGCCCTGCCCACTGTGGGCAGTTACCAACCCTATGAAGGGGTGTACTTTATAGAAGAAAGCTATCTCAGCATAAGCCTGTGTGTTGACCAGAAAGCAGCATCTCCCATGGTTCCTGCTGCACTTCCTTTCTTATTAAGTGAGTTCCTTGGCTGTAGGTGATGCTGTGTAGATAACAGCTAGGCTTGCCTTCAAGTCCCTGCCTGCATTCCTGCCTTGACTTTCCTTGATGGTGGATGGTGACCTGGAAGTGTAAGCTGAATAAATCCTTTCCTCCTCTAAGTTACCTTTGGCTGGCATTTGATCAGAGCAGAAGAGAAGAAGCCAGCACATCCTGCACATAACACACATACATGCACACACACACATACATACACAGATGAACACACACACACATATACACATACATACATACATACATATAGAAAAAAGGAAGCCAGCACATCCTGCACATACACACATACATGTATACATACACATATACACACACAGATGAACACACACATACACACATACACACATGCACAAGAAAGGAAGCCAGCACATCCTACACATACATACACACATGCACACACACACAGAGAGATGCACACACACACACATACATACACACACATACATACACATACATACACACATACACACACATACACACACATACATACAGAAGAGAGGAAGCCAGCACATCCTGCACACACATACATACATGCACACATGTACACACAGATGCGCACACACACATACATACACAGACGCATGCACACATATACATACACAGAGACGTACACACATATAGACACACACAGAATGACACATACACACATACACACACATACACACATACACACACATACACACAGATATACACACACATATATACATAAACACACACAGACACACACATAGACACAGATACATACACACATGCACACACACACACACACACACACAAACACCCCTTTCCCCTCTTACTGCCATCTACAGTGATAGCATATTTGACACAGCAGGCAGGCACACACTGTTGTGTAATGTTGAATTGAAGCCATGCTTCATGCAGATAGCTTCAGATTTATCCTAACACTCACTTCCATCCCGGGATCCTGCTCATGACACCACATCATGTTTAATTCACATGCTTGGTAGGTCAGTTTCCTGCATTTTTAGGCCTGTAGGGCTTGGGAGAGAGTGGAAGAGCATAGAGTCATCACCCATCCTCCTTAAGGGCTGGGGAGGCACTCAGTTGGTAGAGTCCTTGTCTTGCAAGCATGAGGACACACATTTCATCGCCTAAACCTAGGTCCTATAATACCAGGTATGTTGGTATGCACATGCAGCCCCAGCACCAGGGGATGAGATAGGCTGGCACCTGGGACGCACAGGCGAGCTGCCCTAGCCAAATCCCAAAGTTCCATGTTGGCGAAAGACCCTGTTAAAAATATATATGGAAGAATAAGCATGTTATAGCTGAATGAGGGTGTTGCGAATCGCTTCAGTGACCTGAGCAAGTTAGCCAGGAAGAAAGTGTTCTCTTGTGAAATTTACTGAAAGTCAAACTTATTTTCAATTCCACTTTCCCTGGTTAGGAAGGCTGCCATGCTCTTTTGTCTCTGTATTTTTTTTTTATTTTTAAAATTGGAATTGTTAGTAGATGTCATAAGTCTCCATGAACCATTACAACTCAATGAAATGATAGTTATGAAAATGATATTCAAAGTTCATATATCCATATCATTATTGTCATCTCAGTACTGTTGTTACTAAGCAGTTTGACGAGACTGCTGCTCTGGGCCTTCCTCTGGTGGGTCTCTTCTCCACGGCTGTCCTCTTAACTGTCTAATATTTAGGACATGCTGTTTTCAAGGAATGCCAGATACATTAGATTTTTGCTTTGAGAAGGCTTATTTGTATAATTTTAATAAATGTTTTTGACACTCTTAAAAATGTGGATGCTAAGGAGATACATAGACCAACAGAAACTGAAGGAAAAGCCATCCAGAGACTGTCCCACCAGGGGATCCATCCCATACACAGTTACCAAACCCAGACACTATTGTGGATGCCAGCAAGTGCTTGCTGACAGGAGCCTGATATAGCTGTCTCCTGAGAGGCTCTGCCAGTGACTGATAAATACAAAAGTGGAGGCTCACAGCCATCCATTGAACTGAGCACAGGGTCCCCAGTGGAAGAGCTAGAGAAAGGACCAAAGGAGCTGAAGGGGTTTGTAGCCCCATAGGAGGAACAACAATATGAACCAACCAGAACCCCCAGAGCTCCCAGGGACTAAACCACCGACCGAAGAGTATACATGGTGGGACTAATGGCTCCAGTCACATATGTAGCAGAGGATAGCCTTATGGGACATCAGTGAAAGAAGAGGCCCTGGTCTTGAGAAGGCTCTATGTCCCAGTGTAGGGGAATGCCAGGGCCAGGAAGCAGGAGAGGGTAGGTTAGTGAGTAGGGGGGTGGGAGATATGGGATAGGGAGGTTTTAGGGGGGGACCAGGAAAGGGGATAAAATTTGAAATGTAAACAAGGAAAATACCTAATTAAAAATAGGTATTAAAAATAGAAGCCTCTGCTGCAGATCAGATCCCTTCCAGGAGTGCTCTGGAACACACTGATTTAAATATAACTCTGCTACCCAAAGAGGGGGACCTCAGCCATGTCTGTTCTCTACTTGCATGTGCAATATCAGTGCACATCTGTGTACATGTATGAACACAAGTGCACACACACATCATACACACACACCAAACACACACATCACATGCATATCTTTCTCTCTCACACACACACACCACATACCACATAGACACACCAGACATACACCACATGCACACCCTAACATACACATTATGCACATACACAACACACATCACACACACATATACCACACACCTTACACTCTCACACCGCACACATACATCATATACACACACATCACATACCACACACTTTACACACACTCTCACACTGCACACACATACCATACACACTCTTACACCACATATCACACACAATACACCATATCACATACTACATACCGTATACATATACACAACATGCACACACTGACATACACATATACCACATAGCATACATCACACACATAACACACACACCACACATACATATCATACATCACACACAATGCACACACACTTGCTACACATATACACACACACACACATACACACCATATACATGCCACACATACAAAGACAAGAGAAGTTAGTGTCAGGGAGAGCCTCACAGGTGATGTAGCCCCTCATGTTTCCAATCATTAGACCCTTTGATCATGAGAGACTACACTGACTACACAGTTTTGTGCTCAAGATGCCATTGGGTTGCTGGAATTTTCTTTCTCTCCATAATCTCATGATTAGAAGAAAAGCCCCTAAGGGGAATTAGGTTGTTGGATAGAAAAATAAAGCAGTGGATCCTGACAGCACCCCAGGCCAGTCTCTCGCCACACACACACTCATCCTGCCCACACTCAGCTGGACAAACCCTACCCTCTCCTGTCCAAAGAGAGCCCAGAGAAAAGCCACACAGTTACCATATGCAGATGCCAGCCCAAGACATCTGAAAGACATCTGTCTTTCAGATGTGAATATGGCTCTTCAGGAGCTCACTCAAGTGTTTACCCAGAAGTCCACTGTCTAAAAGGACACAAGGAAGAACCGAGTGCGTAATGACCAAGTAGCCTGAGGTACTACTCTTTAATAAAAGGGAGGCGTGTGAGGTTTTCTCAGCATCTGCACTTCATACTTCTTTCTGTTCTGTGAGAAACAGATATTCAGCTACTCCCTTGTGTGTTAATTTGGTCCTGTGGAGAAAGCAAGTGGGAAAGTGTAGGAAGCTGAGTTTCCCAGGGACACCAGTTCCTCCCTCTAACTCCCTACTTTACGCTCTCACCTGTCTTCATTGAGCGTGTGTCTCTCAGTGCTAACTGAAATCCAAGTGTGCGATCTTTATAGTCTGACAGTTTCATTTAGGAATGATTCTATGTCTGCCTCGAATTTAATGTGAGTTCCTCAGCTCCACTTATCTTTGCTCAATTTCAAAGCATTGGAATTAAATCATTTCAATTGTTTACCTTGAAGACCTTTTGGAAATGTCAAGGGGCTGGAATAAAATCCTATGAATTCTTTCTTCCAAAGTGCTGGCAAAGCCAGAAAGATGATGTTACAGAACACAGCCTTGGCTAGTCTAAAGACCAAAGTTAACCGTAATGACCAACTGTGATAACTTGTGATGTGCTTGGTCAGCTGATGCCTCTCAGTCTGTAGTGGAAGAGGATGGAAAGGGGCAGAGGGCCTTAAATGAAAGATTGTCAAGCTTGGTAGCAAGTGCTTTACCCACTGAATCATTTCATTAGTCCTGGGGTAGATTTAAAGAACTAGTACTTCCATACATAAAGATACATTTCACATGTATCACACAGACATGAAATGATACCATTTTCAGTTTAGAAAGGAGATAAGCAATTTCAGATATATATTTATCAATAGCCAAGCTGAAGACTACAAAACAAGAAGTAACCACTGACAAGACAAAGGGAGACATCTGTAAATACAGCTCACCACATCAGCCACTCCTGCCGTCATAACTGATAGATCAAAATCAATGAGTACACAGGAGGCTGAACAACACATCAGCACTGTGATACCACAGCCATGGCACACTTCATGACAACAGGATATTCATTCCCTTTGTTGGTAGATGGAATAGCCACCAAGATACACCATATTCTCAAGCATAAAATGAGTCACAGAAACATAAAGAAATGAAATCATGTGGAAGGTATTTTCTGAAGATAATAGAATTAAATTATGACTCTATGACAGCATCTCCTGGGGATAGGTTCATGCATGGGAGACGAGATGTGGCCTAAGGCTTACACGCTGGGGAATTTTAGTGTGGTAGTTAAGAATTCTCAAGGACAGTCAAGGAGGGACGATCAAAAGAGAAAATAAGAAGCAGAAAAGAGGAGCTATGGAGACAAGGGACAGAGAGTCTCAGGAAGCACCAGGGTGTAGAAATGGCTGATGACCTTGGAGCTAAAGCAAAGCCTTTGAGTTTTGAGACTCAGAGATTATCAGTGACCTTGGCAAGAGCAATTGATGGGAAATGAGGAAGTAAATGTATTCCTCTTCCAGACAAACTTCTTTCTCTCTAAGGAAAGCCAAGATCATGAAAGGAAAGCAGTGGCTGGGGGGAAAGCTAGGGTCAGAAGTAAAGTCTCCCCAACCCCCCACCTCTCTTTTCTCAGTTAACTAATTTGTCATTTCTAAAGATAAGGAATTTGGACATGTTTGTAGACTGCAGATTATGATTACAGTTAGTAAAAGATGGTCTAAGGCAGTGGTGGCACACGCCTTTAATCCCAGTACTTGGGAGGCAGAGGTAGGCAGATTTCTGAGTTCAAGGCCAGCCTGGTCTACAGGGTGAGTTCCAGGATAGCCAGGGCTACACAGAGAAACCGTGTCTCAAAAAAAAAAAAAAACCCAACAAAACAAAACCAAAAAAACAAACAAACCAACAAACCAAAACCAAAACAAAACAAAACAAAAAAACAAAAAACAAAAAAGACGGTGTAAGGTACAGGACATTGCTTGTGGGAACTAAATTGTTAAGGAGAGGTGGTTAGAGGGATGGGGTTCACGAGACACGAATCCCCCATACAGAGATGCGAGGTGACCACGTGGTGGGTGTTACGGTTTAACTATGGACGGTTTCCCCAAGGGAGTTAAAAGCATGGTCGCCAAGGGGTGGCAACTGTTTAGGATGAAGGAAGCAGCCACTGGGTCTGACCCTTCTTTTCCCTTCTCTCTGCTTCGTGGACACCATGAAGTGAGCAGTTATCTTCGACAGGCTGCCACCGCCATGATGTTCTGTCCAAGCCTGTGGGACCCAGAAGAAAAGATGGGTAAGCGATTTTGATCGACAAACAGTAGAATGAAGTCCTGAGATTCTGAGACTGAAGGGTCCGGTGAGAAGCGGGCCTTAGAGGAAGCTCTGAACTGTGAAATACTGATGCAAACCTCTCCATGGTGCTCTTCAGAGAGGGTGAACGCTAGCTTCAAGCACACCACTGAGCCTTGTGCTAAGACAGGTCTAAAGTCCTGGCCCACTCAGAGACTGAGGCTGGAAGATCACACGTTTGAGGGTAGAGTGAACCACAAAAACAGACCCTGGGTCAAGAAGAAATTAATAAAAGTAGCAACCTGATCCAAGTCCCCATCCACCACTGGCTCCAAAATTCTTGCTGATGACTGGTTTGAAGTTCGTGCTTGGCCCAGTGGGTCCCTTCTCATCTTACCTGTAGCCTCACCTCTGAGGATTCACCTCAGAGTGTCCGAAGCTCTCATCCATGAGATCTCTCTATTATGGAAGCACATGTCCCCTCTTCCCTCTGACACTGTCTGTATTCTTTACAGCTTCTGTTTCTAGTCAGTTTAGAATTGTTAAAAGCAGAGCACAAAACCAATACATTTTCTCTTTCTTTTCCTTCTGTTGGCAGAGAAGAACTGGAAGGAGGAGGAGAAGGAGGAGGAGGAGGAGGAGGAGGAGGAGGAGGAGGAGGAGGAGGAGGAGGAGGAGAGGAGAAGGAAGAAGGAGAAAGAAGAAGGAGAAAGAGGAGAAGGAAGAAGGAGAAAGAAGAAGGCAACAACGATGACCAAACCAACACTGGAAAATAACTTCTCTCCCGGAGAAGCTGCTGATGGCTGTTTATTTTCTCTGAGCAGGCATGGTGACTACAAAAGCTTTTCACAAATGCATCACAGCCAGACCCTAGGCCCCCTTCAGAGCAGATTTAACTAGGATAAGTGATACTAATGTGTTGGCCTGGAGACTGTGAACCATGGTCCATTTGTCCAACCATGGGGCTGAGGATCACCCTGCTGGGCCCTGACGCCACTCCTGGTGCTTCTAGCTGAGTTTGAACTTGGCATGCGCTGGCTTGCACAAGCCCTCAGGAATGTGCTCTGTGACCTCATCCTGCTCCCCACCTGGGATCACCCATGGTTATGAGAGCAGAGCATTTCTGCCAGTAAGTGCAGATCACAGGCTAGTCTGAGGAGCATCCTTGTGGTCCCTAAGGACAAACCCTCCATTTTTGGTGTTTTTGACATAGAGGAATGTAGAATACGGGATCTTGCCGGACTGACAACTACAGTGTGTGACCAAAGTGTCTGTTACAAAAGCTGAACTGCCAGCCACATTAGCTGTGACTGCTGTCTACCTTGCTGGGCCAAACCATCCCCCTCCCCAGAGACTAAGAAACCCATTATCGATATTTATTTTATCCTGATGGCTTTTTTTGGGTGCTAGTATGGAAGATCCCGCGTCCACACCATCAGAGAGCTTTGACATGGAGGTGAGCGGCAAGAGCCGAGGCTGAGGTCCATAGGAGGTGGGCAAGTTTACAAACAGCTGGCCACTCTCTGGCTACCTGGGACTATCAGCCAACCCTAGAGTCAGACAGGGTAAGGCCACCAAGAAGCCTGCAGGAGAAAGCTGTGGGATCTGTCAAACAGTTCAAGTGAGCCATGGGGAGCCACAGCGCCCTGAGGGTGGACAGAAGGGGGAGCAGTGTCCAGGTAGTGCTGGCAATGAGCTGCTCCCTCATGACCATTTGCGACATCAGCACAACTGAGACCTAAGGTCCCTGATGGTGGCTTTCTACAGGTGGCCACCCCATAAGACAGTTCTTGGACATTTGAAAGGGACATTTCAGCCAGTCACCACTCTGAGAGTATAGACATGAGAGACTCAGCAGAGACACACATATTTGGCAAGGCACAGGTTTATGTCGCTGAACAAGACATAAACAAAGGACATTCTCAAAATGTCCTTTGAGAAATATGGGGGACACAGAGCACACAGAAGGACCCCACCCAGAACTGGGTTACACCTAAGATAGAGTTTACTTTGGAGTTTAAGTGTGATGCCCTGCCTCAGTCTTCGCTTGCTGGAAAGGCACTGTCTGTCAGAGCACAAAGCCTTCAGAAGAGACAGTCCAATGCTTTGGGTCTGTCGCAGTCCAGGAGTTATCTAGGAACACAAAACACCTTTGGCTGAGGCTGTGGGACGGATCGTCTCGGCAGATGACAGCATGACCCCTCACTATCAGCAGAGAAGAGCTCTTGCAGACTCGCCTCCTCTGCCAGTGACACCAGTCTCTGGACGGATTAAAGATGAGCTTATAGCTTGTTGCTAGAGGGAGGGGTGAAAAGTAGATTCACTGCTGACTCAGTTCCTGGCACCTGTAACCTTTGGAGAACAAAGTATCCCCTGACCCTGAGTTTCACTTAGCTTCCAGAAGGTTCTCCATGTTTGCACAACCAGATTCTTTGTTCTTGAGGCACTAAACTCTCTTCTTGCCCAGTTGCCGGCCTGTCGATCTCTTCCCTCCAACCAAGGCAATAATATTTTGTTAAAGCTCAGAGCCAAGTTTAGAAAGGAAGGTAGATAAGTTCCTGGCTTTAGTTCCTGGCTTTTCTGCTCATTGCTTCATTCAGGGCATGAGTGGAGCCTGCCAGGGCCTTTCTAATTGTCTCCAAGCGAAAAGATTGATTGAAAAGAGATCTTAGGCTCCCAGGGGCATAGCACCCTTCATTTCACAATGGAGAATTATTTTTGTGGTATTTATTTAATGATTCCTGACCCTTGTTCTAAATCTTTCTGGTGTGTTTTCATTTAAAATGTATTAACTGAAACTTGGCATGGTGGCTTGGCTCCATTAAGCTCCTCTACAACTTAATCCAGATTTTATTATTCTGGGACCTGAGTATCTGAACTTTAATATGGGAGGGAGCTTGGGGATAAATTGAGGGATTGTGAGATTTACTATGCATTTAACTCTTTTGGTTCCTCTTGCCAACTAAATGGAGTATGTGGTTGGATTTGAAAGTTGAGAAAGTGGGGCTTGGTGCGTCTCTGGGTGAAGGGCAGACTCAGTTGAGTGTTTGGGTTCTAAGGATTGTTTGGGGTGTGCTTGTGGATGCGAGCCCCTCCAAGGAGGAACCTTTGAGTCCCCTAACACTCCTACCCAAGCATCTTTTGGTCATAGCTCAGAAACCTTAGCACTTCCAAATATGGCTCCCCGGATGTTCCCTCCAGTGACCGCTGCACTGTGTCCACCTTGGAGAAGCAGCCCTGTCTTTCCGGTGACCCCGGAAAGCCTCTCTCCTCTGTTGGCTCCGCCCCCTCAGCCTGTTTGCCACGAGTCCACTTCCCTTAGTCTTCACTCCTCCATCCTGAGTCTGGTATTAATGATTCTCACCTGGAGACGTGCTAGCTTCTGGCCTTTTCAATCCCTGCTGTGACCGTGTCCATCTGTAACTTCCTTTTCTATAGCCAGAGTGAGCTATAGTTGGAACTAATTTAGCCGATGACCCCGCCCCCAGCCCTTTAGGTGCTCCCACTCTATTTAGAACTGAATCATCCCTCCTCCCCACAGACCCTGTGTGATCCAGCCCTTCTTCCCCTCCCAGCCTGGCTTCTCATACCCCATCCCTGTGTCACATTAGCTCAGCCAGGCTCCACCAGCCTGAATCAGCCCCTGGCTAGGACGCTTTGCCCCATCTCTTTCTTTTCTTTTCTTTTCTTTTCTTTTTTTTTCTTTCTTTTCTTTCTTTCTTTTTTTTTTCTTTTTGGGTTTGGAGACAGGGTTTCTCTGTGTAGCTCTGGCTGTTCTGGACTTGATTTGTACACCAGGCTGGCCTTGAACTCACAGCGATCCGCCTGCCTCTACTTCCCGATTCCTGGGACTATAGGCATACATGGTCTTGCCCACGTTGTCCCATCTTGCAAGTGCCTCTCTTGCACACTGGGGCCTTCCATGGGCTCCTCCCACTGCAATCAAAGCATCTCTCACTCTCACTGTACTCCAGGGGTTGCTTCTGGCTTTACCAAGCTTAGCTTTCGCCCCTGCTCAGTGGTTGGTCCGTCAGCCACTCAGATGGCTTATGTTGGTTGTCAGCTGGACCCACAGCGATGGTAGGCACCACTCTGTGGCTAGTCCTGGGCTGAATAAAGAGGCGAACGTGTGTTGAGCTCCAGCACCTCTCCTCCCCTCCTCTCCCACTGCAGACAATGCAGGCAGCCACCTCACAGTCCCACCATCACCATTGCCCAGCTGTAATGGACTGCACCCTCAAACTGGAAGCCAGAGTAAACTTCTTTATTTATGTCATCCTAGTCATATATTTTATCACAGCAATGAGAAAAGTAACTATTGTGGGGGCTGAGCCTGGAACTCAGTCCTCAGCAGGGCTGAGCCTGGAACTCAGTCCTCAGCAGGGTTGAGCCTGGAACTCAGTCCTCAGCAGGGTTGATCCTGGAACTCAGTCCTCAGCAGGGCTGAGCCTGGAACTCAGTCCTCAGCAGGGCTGAGCCTGGAACTCAGTCCTCAGCAGGGCTGAGCCTGGAACTCAGTCCTCAGCAGGTTTGATCCTGGAACTCAGTCCTCAGCAGGTTTGATCCTGGAACTCAGTCCTCAGCAGGGTTGATCCTGGAACTCAGTCCTCAGCAGGGCTGAGCCTGGAACTCTGTCCTCAGCAGGGTTGATCCTGGAACTCAGTCCTCAGCAGGGTTGATCCTGGAACTCAGTCCTCAGCAGGGTTGATCCTGGAACTCAGTCCTCAGCAGGGCTGATCCTGGAACTCAGTCCTCGGCAGGGTTGATCCTGGAACTCAGTCCTCGGCAGGGCTGATCCTGGAACTCAGTCCTCGGCAGGGCTGAGCCTGGAACTCAGTCCTCAGCAGGGTTGAGCCTGGAACTCAGTCCTCAGCAGGGTT
>NW_022196894.1:90007467-90013598 GCF_008632895.1 Mastomys coucha
GTTGATCCTGGAACTCAGTCCTCAGCAGGGCTGAGCCTGGAACTCAGTCCTCAGCAGGGTTGAGCTTGGAACTCAGTCCTGGGCCTCCCACAGAGCAGGACTCTCCTCCCTCTAGCTGTTTAGGGTTCTTCATTGATGTTGTGGGATCAAAGGGAATTATTTCAGGGGCCTTTCCTATGCAATTCACTGACTTCAGAAGTAAATGTTGGATCCCAAGAAGTTGAATGTATGGCCTTGGGCAAGGCCACAGAGCTAGTAAAAGCAGCCACTCGAAGGCTCTGCCATCAGACCACCGCCTGTGGACATCAGAGAGTCTCACTTTCTGTTTGAGTGGGAAAACAGCACCTATTCTTTCATTGTGAGTGCAGATTAAATTATTAGAAAATATGATTTCTATTCATCACCACCGTGCTTGCCAGGTCTGTTGTAGCACTGGTTTCACTGTTGTGAATTCTACTGTTGTGCCTCTTCTAATGACCCCCACATTCTTAATTCCCCGCCCCACCCTTGCTGCCCATCCCAGAGATACCACAGACATTCTGGACTGACTTTACCAGAGACTGAGAACCAGAGCCTGCAGACCCTCGCCACCACTCACCCCACAGAGCCTGCAGACCCTCGCCACCACTCACCCCACAGAGCCTGCAGACCCTCGCCACCACTCACCCCACAGAAGATTATTCTCTGCCATGTGTTATGCCAAACTGTCTGAACATGGAAAAGAGTCTTCTCTGCCTGCAAAGACACCTGTTAGCCCCAGGCTTCTGTTTGAACTGGATCATGCAGTGCTAACCCACAGGATTCTGTTCTGTTTCAGCAAATCTCAATGAGAGAGATCTGATAGCAGTCATATGCAAAAGTCATCCCATCTTTAAGACACACGATCTTGCTATAGCTTAAGTGATTTTGTAAATTACCCAAATCCTTTCAAAAAACATGGAAGTGTGTCTTAATTGTGTGTGTATGTGTATGTATGTGTGCAGGTGCAGAATTCACTGAAAATTAATGTATATAAGGTAAAGTACTGAAATGAAGAACAGAAATAATGTTTTCTAACAATGTAACGTGAACTCACAATGAAAGACTGGGTGTTGTTTTCCCACTCACACAGAAAGTGACACTAATTAAGGAGCCCAAGGGACCCCAGATAAGGCCTTCGTGCCCTGAACCGCAGAAACGGCTAAGGCTGCACATCCGCCCATGCCTTTCCTGCATCTGCTGTCTGTTGTTTCTGAGCATGTGAGCATGTTCTTTGTCTCTGCACCTCTCCCTTTGAGGCTGCCCTACACATCTCCCTGAAGGGAGCCTGCCTGCTCACTCTAACTGCAGGATTCAATGCGCTCCCTCTTCTTCTCGGGAGTTCCAATAGTATATTGATGAACTGCACAGAGAGACGATAAATTGACTCGGTTACAGTTGCTGGTATTGATCATCTTGGGCCTGAATGGCTTCCAAACCAGAAATAATCTTCAAACTTGCAAAACTGGGAAGTCAGCTACAAGTTTCAGTGTTCTCATGAGATGGCTGGATGTAGTTGGAAGCTCACTGGAAAAATGGATGCAGCAAGCATGCGCCACTCAGGTGGCTTAATGTGGATTGTTCCTTTGCTGATGGCCTGGGAGCTTCCTGCCAAGGGAGCAGAAACACAATTTCTCTATAAAAATTTATTTGTTTATTTAGTAGATATTTATTTCAGATAATCTAGAGGACATGGGGCAGAGGAATGAGAACCAATCCTTGAATGTACTTGACTAATGGAGAGCAGCATTTGGCACTGATACTTTGACTTATCATGGTGTAACCAAAGCTGTCCCCCAGAGGAGGAAGAGGGGTCAGGGAACCCCTTATGTGGGCTGAGCTGTTTCTCTGTCAAATTCATATATTGAAGTCCTTGTACTTAGAACCTCAGACTGCAACTAATTTTAGGTAGAAAATAAGGGATATAATGTCACAGGTTTGGGTCTCTGATAAACTGACTGGAGCCCTTAGAAGGAGAGGCAGCATATTAAAGAGACACCTGCAAATTAATCCACAGAGGAAGAAGACACAGGAAAATCCCAGCCCCACTGACCCCTCGACCGTGGCTCTCCCGGACATTTGGTGACATCCTTCTCTTTGTTTAAGCCATCTTGCCTGTGGGGTTTTGTTATGGTAGAGCCCTACAAAATGCCAAGCAGAGCAAACAGGAGCCCTTCCCACCTCCCTCCCCCACTGCTTTCTTTATTGGTTTTTTGAGACAAGGTTTGTCTGTGCAGCCCTGGCTGTCTTGCAACTCCCTCTATAGACCAGGCTGGCCTCAAACTCAAAGATCCCCCTGTCTCGCGGGGATTAAAGGTGTGTGCTACCTCCACCCAGCCCTGCAGTTTTCTTTTACCTTTTTTATTCCAGCACGTGCTGTTGTTTGAAATCTTTTCTAAGTTTCTTATTCCATGTATCCCGCTAGAATACCAACCCCACGAGGGTAGGGACAAGCTCTGTTTGTCCCCTGCCCTATTCTATGAGAGAGTTCTAGTGTAGCTCAGGTGCTCCATACAGTGTTGGAAGCAAAGTGCTGGGGTACTGGGAAGAGATGATTTCTTGAGGCATGGGGTGGTGGTGTGGATTGCATGAAGCATCTGACATGATCTCCTAACTCTTACCGGACAGAGAATGGAAGGAAATATATCCCCAGCGCAAAATACGTGAGCAAGACACAGAAGTAAACACCTCATGTTTCTTCTTGGTTTCTTGTTCAGTCACTGAAAGGATTTTATCATTTTTCCAACAACCTGGAGAAATTTGCCTCATTTTCCGCTTGGAGCTGAAACCGTTTCCCTGGCTGGCCCAGTCTTCCCCACTCAGGTTTCCTTTTCAGCAGCTTCCCCGCTAGGCCTGAAACCCACCACACTGCAGCTTTCCCTATCGGAGTTACTCTCACGTGTGTACATTTATCTGTTCATGCTCAGGCAGTCTGCCTTCAAAACTCTGCACAAAATAAACCTCTTTCCTTTAAGTAGCCACTTAGGTATTTTATGGTAGTCAGTAAAAATAGACCAATATAGTTCCCATTCCAGGCCTCTTTGGCAGCTTCTGTGTTAGTGGTGTGTGACATCACTCAGGGAAGAGAGACCTGAACAGACACCAGTAAAGCAGGCACATGTGACATGCAAAAATTGCCAAGAAGATGGGAGATGGAGGGATGAGTAAAGCAGGCTGAGAAGGTTTGCTAGAAGGATCAAAGGAAAACTTCCCTGGTGTGTTGCTCTTGGCCCACTTAAGAATTCTCTAAGAAGAGGACTCTCAGAAGAATAGCAGACTGTTTGGTAGTTGTGTTATGGGTCAGATTTTAGTGGCAAGATGGGCTATTGTCCTGGAGTGGAAGGTCAGAGCTGGCTTGCAAGATCTGATTGTTGACGTTTTAGAAATTTCAGGAGTCATTATCATAAATATTGTAAAAACCACATTTTTGTAAGCTTACAATTAAATAACTTTTGGTCTAAAACAAATCTAGTAAATTTTCAAAGCTCTTCATTTTCTTATTGTCTTCTTACTGTGTAGATCTGTGGCCTGAACGTTACTCTTCAGTGAGCTTCATGCATCTCCCCTTCTCTGTTCAGCCATGCTGTGTTGGCAGCTTGAGCTCGGCTGCGCAGAAGTCTTTATACCCCAGGGCAGATGGCAAAGGGAAGGAACCAGGGGGTCTTCTCCCCAGAGAGCGATGCTCCATTGCACATTACGATGGGGGGTGATGCAGGAGGGAGCTGCTAGGGAGATAACGATTCGGATTCCACAGCTAAGCATAGGGATAACTGCTGTGCACACATATAGGAAAACCATGCTCCATCTTTAAGAAGATCAGACCTTTTTGGTTTGTGTGTCCAGATTCATTGGTTCTGCGTTTGGTGCTCCTCCTTCAACAAAAAATTTAAGTCTCTCCTGGAAATTTGCTCTTAACCTGTTATAGGTGCGTGGTGATGGGACAGACCACCTGTCTGTTTCGCTCACACCAACTCTCTTCTGTATGAGTGACTAGACAGATGTTTACTCTGTTACGAGTCAGCAGATCAATTACCTCAGTGTGGACAATGGTGACAGGAAGTCTGGGAATTCAATTTAAATGCCATCGAATTAAGTTAAACTCTGAGAGGCTCTTCCTCGCTCGCTCGCTTGCTCTCTCGCTCTGCCTCCTGGCTTTGTCTTTCCCCTCTCAGGTATGTCTGTCTCCCACACTGGAGAGTAGGGAGGTTAAGTCACTAGGTAGGAGAGACCCAAGGGGCCTGGGCTTCCAGGTGGGGAGGCAAGGTGATCACACACACCGCATGCTACAGAATGTACATCCTAACCTTTGACCCCTGCTGACCCCTTCCAGGCTTCATAACCATCACTGTCACTCCCTGGAGCCACTAGATATTTCATTACCTTATGGAGTCCACTCCCCAAAGCCACTTCCTCCCAGTTGGCCTCTTGGGTCATTTCCAGCTTTCTTTTTTTAAAAAATATGTGACAGACTTGAGACATCTTTTTGCAAATATGTTCTTGTTTCCTTGGAATTATTCCATGGGCCATTTTCCCCCTTGAGGCCTGACTGGGTCAGAGAGGAGGGGATGGTTTTACAGCTTGTGATGTGCTGCAAATGCTCGGAAGTTGTTTTTCCCCATTTACAGTGTCACCAGTGAAATTTGGACTGCCTGTTTCCCCAAGTTTTGTCCTTTTTATTTGTTGTTTTTTTTTCTCCTGCTGTTTCCTAATTGCAGAACAATCCATGTGGCTGGGGAGAGACAATCAGAAAGAAATGAAAAAAGAAGGGAGAAGAAAGGGAGGAAGGGGGAGGAAAGGACAGAAGCCTGGTGCTGGGGATACCGGACGGTTTGAATAAAGAACAGAAAAAGTGGAGAAATGTTATATTCAAGTGAGGCAACAGGAAAACGCAGGAGGGGTTGGGTTTTTAAAGTCTGGAAACAAAAGAAAAACACAGACACACACACACAGACACACAGACTCACACACACACAGACAGACACATGGACACACACACACTCACAACACACTAAAGGTAAAGCGATGAAATGCCTTGTAAAAACAAAGCAAGAATGGAATGTGTTTTCTTTTTCCCTTAGCATGTCACAGCACATACAATGCAGAAACAATGGGTGGAATTACTAAAATTTGGGAATCAAACTGTAGTGTAAGCTTCGTTTGTGTGTCTGTGAACGGTGTTGAGTGGGGACATCGTCAGTCCTCTGGGGTCAGATTCTGTTTCCTCCTGACTAAACAGAACCCAAAGCCGGAGCATCGGGAGCACCGAGCACACTGTCAGACTGGCTCTTGCGGTTTGAACAATGCTCTGTACTTGAATGTAACCCTCAAAACCAGCGTGTGGACATTCCTGGTGTTTGTCACAGACAACAGACGTACCCAACACATTCCTGTAGGAAGACAGTGTGTTTTATCTTTGTTCTGTAGGGGATATTTTAATAAGATCCTCTCTAAGGCTAGTGAGATGGCTCAGTGGTAAAGGCAGCCCGCTGCCGCTATGACCCAAGTTTGATCCCAAAGGCTGACATGCTGGAAGACGCTGTCCTCTGACCTCCATGCGCATGCTGTGGCTTACGTGAACATATGTGTGCACACCCACATAGCCACTAAAATAAAATGTCATGAATTAAATGTTTTTCCCTCCAAATTGTCAAACTCATATGTTTTGGTGTCACAGAGGATCCTGTCAAGGGAAATGACCAGACAGAGCCACTGTGTTATTTAACGAACCACACTTATGTCCCAGGGATAGGGAGATGTCTCCCAGGCTGCCTCTGTTGTGTTTTGCATCTGGCTGCTTAGATCATGGGTTTTTAAGTCACTGATGGCTAGAGGAACGGCCTGCTATTTCTAGTCTTTGATTTAGAGCACTGAGATTTTCTAGTACACACACACACACACACACACACACACACACACACACACACACACGCTGACCAGCAGTATGCTACTCTCTGACACAGACAGCCTGATCTACAAAGTTCAGTTCGACATCGTGCAGAGGTGCATTCCAGGTAAGCTGGCAGAGTGCACAGCCTTAGCCTGCAGTCCAGGAGCGTCCATCCTTAGCCTGCAGTCCAGGAGCGTCCTTAGCCTGCAGTCCAGGAGCGTCCTTA
>NW_022196894.1:90013608-90036811 GCF_008632895.1 Mastomys coucha
AGCCTGCAGTCCAGGAGAGTCCGTCCTTAGACTGCAGTCCAGGAGAGTGCATCCTTAGCCTGCAGTCCAGGAGAGTCCATCCTTAGTCTGCAGTCCAGGAGCGTCCATCCTTAGCCTGCAGTCCAGGAGAGTCCTTAGCCTGCAGTCCAGGAGAGTCCTTAGCCTGCAGTCCAGGAGAGTCCATCCTTAGCCTGCAGTCCAGGAGAGTCCGTCCTTAGCCTGCAGTCCAGGAGAGTCCATCCTTAGTCTGCAGTCCAGGAGAGTCCATCCTTAGTCTGCAGTCCAGGAGAGTCCGTCCTTAGCCTGTAGTCCAGGAGAGTCCATCCTTAGCCTGCAGTCCAGGAGAGTCCATCCTTAGCCTGCAGTCCAGGAGAGTCCTTAGCCTGCAGTCCAGGAGCATCCATCCTTAGCCTGCAGTCCAGGAGAGTCCGTCCTTAGCCTGCAGTCCAGGAGAGTCCATCCTTAGTCTGCAGTCCAGGAGAGTCCATCCTTAGCCTGCAGTCCAGGAGTGTCTGTATTGATTTATATTTTTTTATTTACTCCTAAATTCTTTATATCCTGAACCATAAACCAAGTACTTAATAAACTAGTGAATTACTTCCATCTCTGTCACTGTTCCAATGTCTTCCCTGTTGCTGTGACCAAACACTCTGATCAAATGCAACTTAAGGGAGGAAAACATTTGTTTGGCTTATACTTCCAGGTCATAGTTCATCACTAAAGGAAGTCAGGACAGGAGCTCAAGCAGGAAATGAAAGTAGAAACAATAGAGGAACAATGTTTGCTGGCTTGCCCAGCACTCATGCTTAACTAGCTAGTTGTATACAGTGCAGGACCACCTGCCCAGGGGATTATGCCACTCACAGTGAGCTGGGGCCTCCTACATCAATTAACATTGAAGACAATCCCCCAGACATGCCCACAGGCCAATCTGATCCGAGCAATTCTTCAACTGAGATCACCTCAGAGGTCTCTAGACTATATCAAATTGACAGTTAACACAAACTACAACATTTCATTACTCAAGATATTCTCTTGGAATCTAGTGGTTCCTGGAACCTTCAGCTCTGGTCTGAATGGTTCACTGATGTTAGATGGATTTGTTCACCTTCTGCTAACAGAGTCATGAACGACAGACACCATCTACTTTACTTCAGCATCTACTTCGTGTCTCTGAATAAGAACACTACTCAGTAGGTACTGGGAACAAGGACTAGTGACAGTGGAAATTTCTGTTGTTTGTTTTATGGTGCTTAGCATGAAACCTAGACCTCTTGTGGGCTAGGGATAGAACCCAGGGCCTCTTGCATGCTAGGGATGGAACCCAGGACCTCTTGCATGCTAGGGATGGAACCCAGGGCCTCTTGTGGGCTAGGGATGGAACCCAGGACCTCTTGCATGCTAGGGATGGAACCAAGGGCCTCTTGTGGGCTAGGGATGGAACCCAGGGCCTCTTGTGGGCTAGGGATGGAACCCAGGGCCTCTTGAATTTGAGGCCAACACTCTGCCACTTATTTTAGTCCCCAGCTGCCATACATAGTAGCCACCACAGAACCTCATTAAAGACACCTTCATTAAAGTCACATGAATCATGTTTTAAGTGAGGAGGGTTCCACCTTTAAAAGTAGCAGGAAAAGCTAGAAACCCAGGTGGGACTATTCTGGTGTGAGAAGCAACAGGGTTTCCTTGCCCCAGCAAGTCTCTTTTCCATGCTTGACAGCACCTCCCCAAGGCACCTTACCGCTGGGCAATTATGTACCTGGAAAATTCCTGTGTGGTGAGGGTGGAGCATTGTCTTGTATCTCTGTTGTGAGGATGGGCTATCCTCAGAAGGGGAAGAAAAAGGGTGGTATGTTGACTGCCCAGATGCGCATGCGTACCTACAGCCCTTAACTGACTTTCTCCATGAATTGGAAAGACATCTTCCATTTGTTGTATTTGTTCATAATATCACCATTAAGGAAATCTGCCTGGGGTGGGGTCACGGATGTATGAGCAATCTACATGCAGGAGATTTTATTGCTCTTTGCACGGACTCCATTACCATGAAGGTCAAAAGAGAAAAGTACATCAAGTGAACACTTCTACTAGTCAGACTGAGAATCAAACAGCTCCATGGCTACCGTGATCACGGTACCTTCTTCCCACCAGTCACTCGGAAACAAAAGCAAAGGGCTGGTTTAGATCATCCTGACTACACATGTCCCCTTACTGCCTTCCCACAGTAAGGCAGCAGAGATGTCAGGTTGAAAAGCCACCATGAAACTGGAAAGAGCCAGAGATGGTCTTCCTGTAGATAAGGGGATTGAGCAGATGGCATCACCTCTGAAGGCTGGGTATGTCCAGGAATTCCTCCATAAGCACACCACACATCCATCCATCCACACACTTGGCTTTTTTTGATGCTTTTACTTGTCCTATGAAGGAAGTAGTACTTTGCTATGGGCAGAACAACTAAGGCTGAGAGAGTCTCAGGAATATTGCCCAGCTGCTACGGTGAGCCCATGAGAGCTATGGTAAGTCCGTGAGAGATCCAAGATGTCAAGCCAGTCAAGAATATCTCCCAGCTGCTACGGTGAGCCCATGAGAGATCCAAGATGTCAAGCCAGTCAAGAATATCGCCCAGCTGCTACCGTGAGCCCATGAGAGATCCAAGATGTCAAGCCAGTCAAGAATATCGCCCAGCTGCTACGGTGAGCCCATGAGAGCTACAGGATGTCAGGCCAGTCAAGAATATCGCCCAGCTGCTACGGTGAGCCCATGAGAGCTACAGGATGTCAGTCCAGTCAAGAATATCACCCAGCTGCTATGATAAACCCATGAGAGCTATGGTAAGCCCATGAGAGATCCAAGATGTCAAGCCAGACTCTTTAAAAAAAAATTTGTTTCTTTTATTTATATGAGTACACTGTAGCTATCAGACATACCAGATCCTATTACAGATGGTTGTGAGCCACCATGTGGTTGCTGGGAATTGAACTCAGGACCTCTGGAAGAGCCAGTGCTCTTAACCTCTGAGCCATCTCTCCAGCCCCAGACTCTTATTTTTAAGCCTCTCAAGGACCCACTGTCTCTACGAACTCCCAGCTGCACCTCAATGCCCCACTTTTTAATAAATGCTTCTGTGTAACAGCCTCGTCCAGACACCGTGGGAAGAAACCGCTGTGAAAGGCCCTGGGGTTCGCAGGAAGCCGATTACCTTGAACCCTTCAAACGACTGCTCTGTGCCCTGTAGGCTGGTAGGTCTGTCAAGGCAGATGCCAGCACAGATGGTACCCACCTTGTGGGGCTAGAAGGTGCTGTGGCAGTCCATCTGGAAACCTTGCCATCATTTGGAAAAAGAGAACCAGTGTAAGTTAGTAGTTCTGTGAAGCTGTAATGTCTGATGTGAAGCCCCACCTGTCTACTACTGTCTTTGAAGAGACATTAGTTTGACCTTCCAGTCACTGTCACCAGCACAATGTTCTGCTTCTCTTGACTGTGGGAACCTCTGGGTGAGTGCTGTATCTTAATAGAAAGTGGGAGTGTAGGCATACATTTTTTACAACCTACTTTTTAAAAAAAGATTTATTTATTATTATAAGTACACTGTTGCTGTCTTCAGACACACCAGAAGGGGGCGTCAGGTCTCATTACAGATGGTGGTGAGCCATCATGTGGTTTCTGGGATTTGAACTCAGAATCTTTAGAAGAGCAGTCAGTGCCCTTACCTGCTGAGCCATCTCGCCAGCCTACGACTTACTTTTAATAAGGGTTCAACCTCTCCTCTAGCCCACCACCCAGCAGAGGTAGTAGAAAAGAAAAGTTACTAGGATATAGGAGAAGCGGACCTGTTTAGCAATAGTGCTTTGAAGGTGAGCTCAATCTTCTTTGGCAGCAGTTCAGTCCTGTAGCAAACACCAAATAGGACTCAGCAGCTGCAGTCCAGTCCTCTAGGCAGGCAGACACCAGGCATGACTCAGCAGCTGCAGTCCAGTCCTCTGGGCAGGCAGTCACCAGGCACCCCAAGTGGCCTGATGTGAGGCTACAGAAGCAGCAAGCTGCTGTAGGAACCTCACGAGCAGTTCTTGGGTGAGAGTTTCTTTCAATGTTGGGGTTAGCACACATTGAGCTCAACAGCACTATGTAATGTGAACCAATATGTGGGTGTCAAGAGTGAAGAATATCGAGGAGGAGCAAACCAAGCCAAAGCTCAGTGTTGTCCCCCACTGTCTATGGGGTCACATTTATACTCCTTCATCACAGGTCCTTCTACGTGTTTGCTATATCAAAACAGCCTTTCACTTGTGTCTGCTTCAGGAAAATAGTCTTTTACATGTTTACTTTAACAAGACATTCTTTCACCTGTGTGTCCCAGCAAAACATCATTTGATATAACTTTCCAAAAGAACTAGAAGTTTCCACTTCAGGAGAAAGTAGGAAAGATAGAGCTGAGTGTTCATTCAATAGGGATGTATATATGTACATGTGTTTGTGCTTGTGTGTATATGTGTGTATGCTTGTGTGTATTGTACATGTGTGTGTGTATACATGTGTGTGTGCTTGGGTGTGTAAGTGTGTGTATACATGTGTGTGGAGGCCAGAAGTCATTCCTCAGAATCTTATTTTGTGAGGCAGGTCTTTCCCTGGCCTGCAGCTTGCCCATTAGGCTCAGCTGGTAGCCAGCAAGCCTGAAGGATGCCCTTATCATTGTTTCCTTGGCGCTGGGATTACAAGTTTAAATCTCTATGCCTGGCTTTTAAAGTGTGAGTTCTAGGGTTTGAATTCAGCTTTTCACATTTGCACAGCAAGCATTTCGTCCCCAGCCCTAGTTGGTCCCACTGTTACCCACTCAAATGTGTGTGTGTGTGTGTGTGTGTGTGTGTGTGTGTGTGTGTGTGTGATTCTTCTGGGAATCAGAATGTGCCAGGGTGGGACCAAGCATCCGATAGTCTCAGTAATAAGTTTATGAAATAAAGATTTTTTTCTTGCTTTGTTTTTGCAAGCTGCTCATGTTGTTTTCTCCATGGTGTTTGTAGGTAGAAGTTCCTTCCAGCTCTCTCTCTGCAGTTTGAGCATCTGTGGCCCCTCAGGGGGAGGCCGGTAAATAAGTAGAATTGTTATGTCTGGATGCAAAGAGAAGAAGACAAGCCTTGAAATATAGGCTTTGTTGAGAAGGAGGTGATTTTTAAAATTCTTCAACATGAGAAACCAAGGCTAGAAGTCTCACAATCTCAATTATTTTTTCATAATTATGGATGAAACCGATTTCAGCCAGTGACAAGCAGGCCTATTACTCCAGGGCAGGGGAGAGAGTCTGAAGCCCATCCTAGTAGACTTGGCATTGTGGGTGCACAGAGGGAAAATCTCTGGGTCAGAATTAGGGGCCTTGATTACACTCCTCTGTCTGTAGCATACCCTGGTGGGTGTGTGGAGTTGTCATGAGTGTGCATGTCAGAAACATAGATCGACATGTTTGTGTCATTCTTTAAGATTTTATTGAATAACAGAGATTCACAAGCTATCTTGGTTTCATTGGCTGCAGTATGCTAAGTAGTCCCAATCTCCCTTGGTCATTAGCCAAGGCACAGTCAGGTTCTTTTATTCTGGTCTAACTACTAATATTAATCTTCAGATTTATCTATCTGTCTGTCTGTCTGTCTGTCTGTCTATCTCTTGTGTGTGTGTGTGTGTGTGTGTAGGTTACAAAATATAAAGAGTATAGTTAAAGAATATAGTTAAGGAATATATATATAGTTAAAGAATATAAATATAGTTAAAGAAATATAGCTCAAGGAGGTGATTTACTGAAAGGCAGAGGCAGGGGGTTGCACAGATGCAAAGAACATTTCTGTTGAAATCATGGAATTAACCTATTATAGATTTACTGGGTAGGTCAAAGCTAAGTCACGTCTAAGGTCAAGTTGGGCTGCTCATGGGAAGAGTGTGATTGTGGAAGCCATAGAAACAAAGACAAAGGGGTGGACTGAGTCTAGAAAAACAACCAGATGGACAGATGGAAGGCAACTCAAGATGAATTTAGCAGCAGTGGTGTGAAACCTAGCTGAACACCTCAGACAGTTGGATATTCTCTGCCCTTGATGCGCACACCAGGCAGCCACACGGCAGGTTAGTGGGAGCTGTTGCTTTTCTTCATCTGGTATGTTTGATTAGTTCTCAGGCCTGGTTTTCATACTGCGATTTTAGTATGTTCATGGGTCAAAAGGGTCTCAAGTTACTCTGATAAAATTGTGGAGTGGTAATCTGATCACTTTTAGAAATATGTCATTAGAGTACACTGGAGCTGTCTTCAGACACAGCAGAAGAGGGCATCAGATCCCATTACAGATGGTCCTGAGCCACCATGCAGTTGCTGGGAATTGAACTCAGGACCTCTGTAAGAGCAGTCAGTGCTCTAAACCAGTGAGCCATCTCTCCAGCCTGGAATACACCCTTAGACTGTGCCTCGTGGTTGCTGCTGGACATGTGGTGGTGTTTATGTGGACCGTGAAGTTCAGAGTCACTGTGAGCCTTCACTCCAAATGGAATCAAATGTCATCTGTAAAATGGAGTCAAGACAAGACACAGCTTGAAAAACTATTGCTTCACACAATATGGAGTAACTCAGAGCCTAGAACAGCTTGATTTCAACAGAAGCCCAAGGCATCACGGTTAGTGAAATGCTTGCCTGGGCCCATTAAAGAAGAATGTCTGTGCCACACTCTCACCCAGACCCCATACAGAGGAAGACACCTACTACCACATTGGTGGTGACCCTCCCGTTCACCTGTCTGTCATTTGACCATCGGTTGGGCATTGAGGGACTGACAGGCAAAGAATTCCCAATTGTCCCAGAGGCTTTGGCTTGCACAGTTAAAGTTACCTGTGAGGATGTAGTCTGGACTCAGTCCCACCCTTTGCTTCTGGGCCATTTCCTGAATGACATGGAAGGCTTGGTGCTGGGCTAACAGTAACAGGGGAGGTTAGAGATCAGACCCAATGCTAACAACCACCCAGAGCTGGTGGCTGGGGTACAGGGTGGTTATTGGTAATTTGAAAGAAACAAAATTTATGTCTCTTGAAAAGACTTCTCAGGCTGTCCCAACACCATCCTGGGTCACACGAAGCAAAAGCAAAGATTACCCTCCTCTTGATCCATCCTCAATGGGCATGCCATGGCATGTGTGAAGAAGCAAGTAGAAATTAATTTAAAAATACGTCTGGGGAGCTCTCAAGTGGTGAGGTGAGAGATGTCTTTCCCTTCTAAATCATAGCAGCCATCCACCTTTCCTTAACACGCTCAGCCACCATATCCAGATGAAGCCTGGACCGTCCACAAGAGACTATTAGAATCTGAGCTATCTTCAAAGGACCTGTACTTTAAATAAGCTGACTGGTTGTTCAAACTGGAAGGAGAGAATCCAAGTGGGAAAAGCCTGAGCTATCATTAATTGGCCAGACATAGTTGCTCCAGATACCCACAGGTTGTAGTCTATGAAGAATACCAGATGACACTGTGGAAAACTGAAGAACAACCTCTCTGGGACTCTGTCAACATGATTACATGCATGGCCTTGAGATATCTGTATCTTCAGTCTCCTTACCCACCGCAGACATTTTAGACAAAGACCCCAAATGCTTGGAGGATTCTCTGAAAAGTCACATGTGCTCAAACCTCACTGCTATTGTGCTTAGTTTTGTGCCAAGCTAAAGCGAACACATTGGTTATTTCCTGGCCTCTGAGACTTCCGTTTTCTTTAACTAGCAAAGTTTGGCGAAGGCAACAGAAGCCCCTCGACAGTAGTGTCTCCCCGTTTCAGTGGTGAATCCGCAGCCAGGATTTGCCACCGGAGGATTTAGATTTAATATGGCTGACAAGATTAGGATTCTAGTTGTTGTGCCCAGTGATTGAGTCACTATTGTTTCTGAACTAAGTTTGTGTGGTGTTTTCCTTCATGCAGCAGTTCAACTGGGTTCCAGAGAGAAAGATACCGTGGTAAAGCGTGATTTGCCAGAAGTGCACCACAAAAGCCCATGGAAGTTTTGTAGTTTGGGGCTGGCATGGTAGTGACCCGCCAGTGGGAATTTAGTGACCTGGGCAGAGAGATTTCGGGAGCTCTCTGTCCACCTGTCCACCATCTTGCCCACTTCTCCCTAGTGTATTTAGCTAAGACACGACTTATTGCTAGCTGGCATATTCCTTTATCTCCAGGGTCTGGTTCCTTTACTTCTGTTTCTTGAACTTTCTGTATTTTTCTAGGCACTTCCTGTTTGCCCTCATACTTCCTCTGGGCAGGTCTATGATCTTCTGTCTCACCCTACACAGAAGAGTGGAGGCTGAGGGCAGGGTTCCCTCAGTCATTGAGATGGAAATAGTCTGGGTCAAGCACTCCAGCTTTCTGGGCCTGTCATGAGTCTGATGGTGTCTGGGTTTAGTGCAGGACAGGTAAAACCCTAAAACAGTACGAAGGAAGCCATTCCTTCTCCGCAGTCTTTTTAATCCTTCATTACAGCCATCACGTGGTGACCTTTTTATTATTGATTTTTGTTGTTACTTGTTTCCTGTAGAAACTCTGTGTGAGTGCGGGGCTTGTGGGGGTCCTCTCCCTCATTACACTCCCAGAGCCTACAGTATTGGCAGGACTGCGGACTGTGTGCACTGTGGATCTTTAACTCACTGGGTTGAGACAGAGAGGGTAATGAGAAGTAGGGGAGATGTGAGTGATATGGTAATGACTTAAGCCGGAGGAAGGGGAGCAGGGAGGCAAAGCCCTACCTTGTAACTCTCTTTGCCTCTTACCAGGAGCATTCTCTCACCCAGAGCGAGCGGCCTCTCCAGTCCCAAGTAAAAAGGGGATAGTCTTACTTCATTTTCCCTTTATAACATCAAATTATATGAATTAAAATGGTTGGCTGGAGCAATTCACAGCCATCCACCAGCGGTATAGGCCATGGTGGTTGTCCCTGGGGAGGTCTTCACTGCTCTACTCTGCAGCCACCTGCACACTTCTCCCCCCCTGTGTGTTTCCGCCATTTGGGACAGGCTACGATATTAAGATAAGAGATTGTTAGGGATGATGGTGGTGCATGCAGGCCCCACAACCCAAGTCCTTTGAGTCCCAGAGGGAGGTGCATGAGTTGACTCTGGCTGTCTGGAATAACGTGAGAATCTTCCTCACGGGCCTCTAATTCTCAGTTAAGTATCACGTTAGAAGGCTGTGCTACTTCACCCTGGGTCCCAGACTGCTGCTTCTGCGATAGTTTGAGGCAGGTAGGGATGAGGGCAGCAGAGAAGACTCGGCTGTCCTCGGATTACTAACCCAGGAGGCAGCTGGGGATAGGAGAAGGAAAGTGAGTGGGCTTTATGAACTTGCTATGGGATTTTGAATTTTTCTCATAAGATGGAATCCTCCTTAAAACATTAATATACACCAAACTTTGATAATGTTGCTTTCTCCAGAACTCAACATATCTTCCATCCTTAAGGTTTGTTTGTGGGGTCTGCTGAAAGATGGGTATGGGCTGGTAAACACCACAGTTTTCACACAAGGTTGAGTTAAAATGATAGCCAGGTACCAGGCCTGAAAGGTTGAGTTAAAATGATAGCCAGGTACCAGGCATTATCAAGCCTGAAGCCCTTTCTCCATCACCAGCCAATATTCACTACGGAATGTGAATAACTATTTACTGTATTGATGAGTTCCTGTAGGGCAGGAGTCACCGAGCAGAACAAATCTGAAATATGGCTCTTTGGAAAATATTTCAGAAAGGGCCTTTGCCCTTAATCCATGTCAAAATATATACAGAAATGAGCCTATGCTGTTTCTTGCCAGAATTCAGGGGCTGCAGTAGAAGTATGTACCCTTGGGAGTGGCTGCCAATGTGGGCACTGCCAGGGAGCAAGCAAATACAGCCCCTCAGTGTCGCCAGCTCTGGTGGAGACAAACAGGCCTGCCTTCCACATCCAGAACTTCTGGTTCTTGGCCAGGACCCGGGGAGAGTTGAAATGAGGGTGGGGTGTCAGGGATTCTGCTTGGGGCTGGAAGATAAATGGTTTCATCAGTTCAACTGAGGGAAGGGAGGTGGGCCCCGGGGCTTGCAAAATATCACATCTTGGCAAAAATAGTTTGAAAAACAGGAGATTCCTGGAAAGCAATAGTGCTGACAGTGGACAGAGTGTTTGGAGCCAGCCAAGCTGCAGAGAAGGGTTTATAGTTCAGATGCAGCAGAGGTGTAAGGGGCCAAGAGAGAACAGACTGGCTTCTCCCACTTGTGGTCTGTCTGTAGAGCTGACTTGGGGGCACACAGGCCTTTAGCACCCTCAGAGGTGTGTTTTGAACCCGGGCCTCTGCTTGAGAGGCCTTGGTCATCCTCTCAGGCTGTGCTCACCTGGTTACATGGAATCGGCCCTTGTAGAGCATGTGCCCTACCTCTGGGCCTTCAGCTTGCATTCAGCTTTATTCTCCTCATTCCAGGCTCAGCTTAGTCACCATCTTCTCCTAAGCCCTTGTCACCCAGGCCTCTGGCCTGTGCTGCTCCTAGCTCCGTCTCAAAGTGCTTGTTCACTATGTCAGGGTTTTTCTTCCAACATGAGGCAGGAGTCCCTTCTTCCGTTCAGTGTTTCCTGGAATCCAGAGGCTCATTAGTTAGAAGGGTGAAGGCAGACCTGAAATGGCCACAGGAGGCCTCTGGCAGACCCTGGTTGCTGGTGCCTTGACCTACCTCCATTGAGGTCCCCTGTAGCCTCTTCTGTCTTACGAGATCACAAGTATTCAGGACGGGCCTGGAAGGAGTAGGGTGCCACTCCCTCGCCCCAGGAACCAAAGCTTAAATGGCACCCACTGCCTTGGTAGGGGTATGAATCCTTTATGGATGATTCTCATCTGAAAGCTGGAGTCACAGCCACAAGCCAGAGTAGCCAATCCACACTCACACTGCAAGGTACTTAGGGACCCCCACGAACCAGGGAGATTGGTCTCCAAGTAGAATAGGCAAGAATGGGCTCTCTTCAAACCCTTCTTCCAGAACACTGAGCTAGAAGTAAGTGATTTTCTAGGTCTTTCTCTCATCCTTGCTGCATTCTAGCTTGTGAGGGGTGTGACGAGGGAGGTTCTGGTGCGCAGGTGAAGTTCTGACCTTGTTGGGTACTTACTGCGTGAGTATTAGGGACCGAATAATGTCTCTGTCCAAATCTGTATATTGACAGCCTAATGTGCAGTGCTTTTTTTTGGATGAAACGGTATTCAGAGGTGACTGAGGTAGCAAGAGGTAGGGTGGCCTCCCATCCAGTCTGCCTGGTGTCATCAAAGAAGGGAGAATTAGGTGTGGACACCCAGAAGGATGACCATGTACAAATGCCAGAAGAAAACCTCCATTGACTAGCTACAGAAAGTTTTTAAGATAAACAACCATGCCCGTGGGCAAGTAGCCTCTCCAGTTGTCAACAAGTGGACTCCCATTGGTCAAAGCCAGCCCACCTGCAGTAGTTGCTATGGCAGCCTGGAACCCTAATACCATGAAGTCATGATCAGCATGAGTAGTCCTATGCTGTCTTGAATAATCATCTTCCTCCACCTCAGAAGACACTATAGGTGCCACTCACCTAAAGTGTGTACACTTTACTCTCCTTACTCTCTTCAGGGTTAGGGCTACAGAGAGAATTCCAACAAGGAGAGATACCAAGCATGAGTTCATGGTCTAAGACGGGAAGGAACATGGCTTGTGCCATGCGCCCAGATGTCCCTGGGTAAGTAGGAACAGAGGCAAGAGAGCACAGGGGCTTTTCCTGGGAGATATTGTCTTTCAGGTGAGTAGGACCTGGTGGGTGATAGAGGAAAGGTATTTAAGGCCATCTGTCCCTACACTGAGATCTGCTGAGGCAGAAGGGACCAAGCACTAGCATGGTTTCCCACAATTCCCACCTAATGGTTTCTGTGCACTTAGAGAGCCAAGGCTTGGTGGTTCCATTCAGAGGGTCATAGGAGCAGCTGTAAGCACCCCCCCCATCTGTAGTTTCTGAAAAAATGCAGCCTAGAGCCTACCCCAGAAAGCCACTAGCAGTGGCTGACAGGTCTAGTATAATATGCAAAGACTGAGGTAATTAATATTCATTGCAAACCTCTAGATGCATTTCTGACAACAGTGTTCTCCAGATGATGTCCCCCACCCTCAGGTCTTCTGGATGCTAAACAGGAAAATGTGTGTGTTTGATGTATGTGTTTCAGACAAGCTCCCTTTCCCCAATGCGGCTGGCCCCACATCTGCTAACATTCTTCGAGACTCAGATCTACAAAAACCGTCCATTTTGACAGACTGCTTTCTTCTATGAAAATGTAGCCTCAAAATCACTCGCAGGTTTTGGACCCAACTAACTTTCCAGGCAACTGTAATCGGCGGGGTTCAGGGCACAGCCATGAGGGTTCTGAAACTGCCTTTGAAAGCTAACTGCTGGTGTAGATCTTGCAACAAGGGCTTGATGGAGAACACTGTAATAGTGTTGACAACGGAGTACCTTCTGGAAAATGCTGTAGTCAGGTAGCACAGGAGGATGGGACCAGATTGCAAGTGGCCAAGCATCCCCTGCTTTATGTGACTAACGACCCACTCTGCAGGTAGCTCTCACACAGTGAGTCCTCTCTCTCAGGCCAGGAGCAGAGGAATCTAATAGGCTCTGGGTGAGATGGAAAGAAAGGTCTAACTCCTGGCCTGAGCCTGGTTAGCATCTCGAGGCTTTCAAATCTGCAGGTTGGCTGTACATGTGCAATGCTATGGAGTTACTCACTGATGACATGTTCCACCCCCACCCTGTCCATCCATCTCATAGCAGAGAGCACCCCACTAATTTTATCATATCCACACAGCTTTCTCTTCCACCAGCCTGCCTCCTGACAGTGGGTCATCACTCGAACCCCACCTGTTGGGCATCTCTAGGCTCCCTTCTTGTGTAGCCCCTTGTTTGGTTCTGGATGCAGCTTTTCCTAGACTTCAGCTTTTAGATTCCCTTTCAGGCTGTTGAGAGGCTTAAGCTCTGATGTCAAGTGTCTTAGTCAATGCTCTCCATTGCTGTGAGGAGACACCATAACCACAGCAACTCTTATAAAAGAAAGCATTTAATAATGAAACCATTTCAGAGGCTTAGTTTATTATCATCATGGCAGAAGGCATAGCTATATGGCAGGCAGATGTTGTTGATGCTGGAGAAGTAGCCAAGAGTTCCGCATCTGAGTACAGGCATCAGGAAGAGAGAGTCACTAGGCCTGGTTTGAGGTTTTGAAACCTCAAAGCACACCCCCAGTGATTCACTTCCTCCAACAAGGCCTTACCTACTCCAGCAAGGCCATACCTCCCAATCCCTCTCAAGTAGTACCACTCCCTGGTGACCAAGTATTAAAATATGTGAGCCTAGGGGGTCATTCTTATTCAAAACACCACACTTGGGCAAAAGGAGGGTCACAAGAGGCCAGGAAGTTGAAGGGAGATGAGGCATAGCTTATTCACTATGGGCAAAGGCCACTACATATGCTAGACAGGCACACGCCATCAGGGACCCAAGCACGTGCCAGCATACACACAGGCTGTGCACAGGTAGACACATGCACACACATACTCAGAGAGAGAGAGAGAGAGAGAGAGAGAGGAAGGGTTGGCACACAGGCCTATAGATAGACACACACAGCCAGGCTAGCAAAGCCAAGGCCAAAGCTAAAAGCTTCCAGGCCATATTTAGCCCCAAATCACACAAAGATGTCATTCAGCTAGGAATGATGGTGTAACAGGTTACATTCACTGCTTTCTTTTCTGGACTGCTCTGTAGGCCATCTTGTGCTGACTCAGAGCCCCTCTGGATGTCCAGCCTTAGGCATCTTGGTTCATACTGGACATCCATATTAGTGCCCTGCTCTCCAAACACAAATTGTATGGTACTCTGTTCCCTACAACTATTGCATCTTGTCCTACCTTTGCAGCCTCTGGACTGGTCTTCATATCTCTGATTTACCTTCATATCTCTAATTTACTTGTTCTCAAATTTCTCAAATGTTAAAAGAAAAATTTTGCCAGATACGGTGGTACATACCTAAGAGACCAAGGGGGAAGAGGGCAAGTCCAATCCCAACCTGCAGTGTATAGAACGCTCCAGTCTAAAAAACATCGGAGCTTAAAAATAAGGAAAAGAACTAAAGAGAAGAAAAGAAAACGTCTGAGCTGTTACAAATTTAAAGGCAAGGGCTAGAGGACAGAAGAAGGGAGGGATACAAGATATTATCAACGGATGGCTTCAAGACAAACCAAAAAGACATTAAGTATATAGTGACCTCAGTGTGCACTGAAACTTCTATTTGAATCCCAAGGCCACTGCACATCGTCAGCTTCGTGTGAAGGTCCTATGCTGTTGCTCCACCCAACCCAGAAGCAGCAGTTAGTTATTCCCACTTTGGTCCTATCTCAAAGCTTTACCCCTTCTTGTCTTCCTACCTGCTCTTCCACAACCAACATAAGTCTGAATGCCAACAATGTGTGTTGGTGGGGTTCAGCTCTCAGCTCCGTGAGCAGTCAACACCGAGGATCATTCCAGCTAAGTAGATGCACTGTATCTATGGTGCATTTCGTGTTTCCCATTTGGGAAATACTGCCTAATTGGCCAAGGCTGCTGGGGAGTGCTCGTTGATTTGTGTTCCACCTGACTTCCAGGTTCTATGAAGCAGTATTTCTGGGTGTTTTTGTGGGGGTGTTTTAGGCTGACATTGTTAGAGCCTCTGAGTGAAGGAGGCACCCCTAGGGGCAAAAGCCTCTATTAATTTACTTTCAAAATGGCTGCCTACCTCTCTCTGTTAAAAATTTTGGAGAAAACTGAGCATGCGTGGAGGTGTTTCTGTCCATCATCTTTACAACACAAATTGAGAATGCCCCAAAGCATAGCTACTTGCAATTTTAATGTCTCTAGTATGTGCCCCATAACATATGAGACAAGCATATCTGTAAATGTATCCACTATCTTCCCCTTGAGCTGCAATCTTAGATTGAGCATGCTCAGGGCAGTACCTTCTCCTAAAGTTCTTCCGTAGATAGGTAAGTGTGAGTGCTTAAACCAAGCGTGGCTCTCCTTTGTCAGGGAGCCATTGTTTGGGAAGTTTGTTGTAGGTAATAAGTCTTGCCTTGTATTTCTCTGCATGTGCTTGCCTCATGGCTCTCTACTCTCTCAGAAGTCAACCCACTGTGCTTGGTTCCAGGTTGACATTTGAATTAGTGGACTCCAGAATGTGCATGGCATTCATTGATAGAATGAATGGAAGAGGGAGAGGAGCCGTGAAGCTTTCTGTCCTACGGCCCTGGGATGTAGAGCATCAGCTTCCTTAGCTTCTCAAGCATTAGGACTCTAACTGCATTTACGCCCCTCCCCAGAGGCAGACTTTCCCCGTGTGGTCCTACATGTCTTGGAATTCACTCTGGCTGGCCTCAAACTCAGAAATCAGCTTGCTTCAGCATCCTGGGTAATGGGATTAAAGGCGTGTGCTATCACACCATACCTGCACCTCAGGCTTTCTTATCTTCCTCTTCATTTAGCTCCATAATTACACAAGCCAGTTCCTAGTCACCTTTGTCACTGCCTCTGTCATTGTCTCTACTTCTGTTTCTCCCCCACCCTCCACCCCGTTTGGTGTCTCTGGAGAGCAGTAACACTTTAGTTTAGAGTTAGCATGACTAAGTGGAAAAGGGATTTGCTTTCCAGTCATATCTGAATTTGAAATGTAATTGTGCTGTTTACTGGCCTGTGACCTTTGGCTTGTGATCTGAGGACTGACATCTGTAAGGCTGGACAATAAGGACAATCATGTTTACCGTGGTGATAATTAAAAAGAATGTATGCGCAGAGCTGAGGCAAGCTGCCATGAATGCGTAAACGGAGGGAGACTGGCGATAGGGACAGGGACGGCCTGCCTGTAGGCACTGGGCATCTGGGAGTCCACAGAATCTCATCAGCTGTGAGTCCTGAGGTAAACCTTTGGCAGTGTGAAAGAGGGATTACAGGCTTCTGAGAGACATGCAGGTGGTGGGGAGAGGCACAGAGGCCAGTCAAGATGGCACCAAACAGCAAGGTGTGAAAGGACTCAAACACTCATTCTCCCTCCTGTATGTGGTTCACAGCAAAGGAAGCTCACCAATGGCCAGGGGGAAATATGGGCACCAGTCAGAGTTTTGGATTAAAGTGATGTGTTCCTTTTGTGTTACCTCTCACTGTTCAGATGACCCAAATACGAGGAAGGATTCTGATCCAAACACCTAATTATTACAGACAACGTAACCATTTCTTCCCTACATTACTTTTGGCTGTAGTATTTATCACAGCAACAGAAAGCAAACTAGAATAGCCGGGAGCATTTGAGCGGATAGAGGGTGGATCTCCCCAGCATCTTGGTTTTCCTCTCTCTACCAAGCCCCTACCACACCTTGCTTGTGTCACATGACCCTTTTGTCAGGCCGCAGCTGACAGACTCAGGCTCAAACAGCAGACTCACCAGTTAGATTTCTTATCAGGGAGTTGGAACTTTGATCAGAGAATGAGATCTTGAGAATAGGCCATGGGCTCATCTGTTTAGCAGCTGTGTGGGTAAAGACCCTCCGCTCCCTGTAGAAGAGGCCTCGGGGGAGATTGCGGGTCTGCCCTCACAAAGGGCAGTCTCACATAGCTTGGGAGAAACCGTACTATTAATTATTTTATATCTGTGTTACTTAACACTGCTTACTGTTTCTTATAACCCAAATAAATTATGGTTAGTAGAACAAAAATTAATTATTTGACCCCAGGCAAATAGTCTAACAGCCACAGATGTCTCATTTCTGAAATGAGGATGATTTTCTTTGCCCTTCTGCATCTTTGGACTGGTTAAGTTGCATAAAGCACGTGGTACTTGATGCACAGTGAACGTTTGACCTAGATGGAGCTGTTTGTAGACATCAAGAAGGGTGTCTCTGAGGCTGAAATGTCTTTGTTTTGTTTTGTTCTGTTTTGTTTTACCTTAACTGCTGTGGTCAACCCCTCTCAGGCTCTGGAAGTCTCCAGACTACAGGTTTGCTGGGTTTTTGCTAGATATTTAAGACTTCCATTATTTTTGATAGCACAATTATCCATTCCACTGTTGCTTGTTGCCAGGCCAAGCCCAATTTTTATATTATTACTGCCATTTGTAACTGTTTTCAGCAACTCTATTTGACAGTCTGAATAGGAGAGTCTGTCCCAAGCATACTGTATCCCAAGCCTTTCTATTTCTGTACTGTTTATTTCACATCTCTTTTGTTCTCTGGAATAAAATCATGTTATTTAGCTAAGAGTGACATTAAAAAAAAAAACAAGACCAACAAACCCAGAGACTATGCGGCTCAAGAAACATAAACCATAAATGTATTGTCTAAGTGTCTGGGAGGCAGAGGTCAAAGATCAAGGTGTAAGCCAGGCTGTCTTCTGCCCAGGGTGTGTGTGTTTCTGGTCTTTCTCTGGTTTGTAGATAGCAACTTGTCTCTGTGTCCTTTAAAATAAAAAGATTACGGGCCAGGTATGGCACATAACTTTAATTCCAGCACTCAGGAGGCAGAGGCAGACAGATCTCTGTGAGTTTTAAGTTAGACAGGATGACACAGTGAAACCCCAACAAAATAAATAAGTGTATATATAAATAAAAAGATTAATTATATTTTTGAGACAGGGTCTCACTAGGTAGCCCTAACTGGCCTGGAGCTCAACGTGTTGACTAGGTTGGCTCCAACTCATAGAGATCTACCCGTCTCTGATTTATTTTATTTTTAGTTATGTGTACATGTGTGGGACTGTGCATATAAGTACAGGAATCTTTGGTGGCCAGAAGAAGGTGCCAGGTCACCTGGAGCAAGAGCTACATACAGGAGGCTGTGAGCTAGCTTGCATGGATGCTGGGTCTCTGCTAGAGTAACAAGTGCTCAAACCACTGAGCCACCTTTCTACCCCACTGTGTCCTCTGTCTGTCATCTCTTCACATGTATCTTTGTGTCTGTTTGCTTTTTAAATAAAGATTCTGTTGACTTTATTTAAATTAATTTTTATTTAATCTTTATTTAATAAAGTAATTTAATTTAAATCTTTATTTCAATTAAAGTGAGGTTCGAACCTCATTTTAATTTGATTATCTTATAAAGGCCTTATACTTATTAAGTGTGTTGTAAGCTGCTGGTGCATAGAATTTTGACGGGCCTTCTCCAGTGGACACCACTCAGTCCATGATAGTCAACGTCTCCACATAAACTATCATCTTAGACTTAACAGAATCTGAAACGTAAAGATAATTAGAAGGCAATTTATAGTAAAAAAGACGTGGACATGGGGAGAGAATGGGGATGGTTGAGCCACTGGTCAGCCTGTTGGTCACATCGACGCATATGTGCAGCCTGCTGTGGGCCAGCTGTGTGACCCCGCACTGAGGGCACTGCTGGTGGTAACATCGTGTCCCAAATGATGGTTGGCTCTTGGTAAACAATAACATCTTCCCTTGCTTTACATGGTAATCTCATTCCTGGAAACTTCAGCATTTTTAAAGAGCTTCTGAGAAATACTTTGTTTATGTGTCAAGCAGAGCCCAGCTTTTACCTACACGAAGCTCTGATGAAGCATTTAGCAGTGAGGCAAGATGTGGGGGCAGCTGTTCGCACAGAGGACTGTCCTAGGCATTGAGGGATGCTGAACATTCCTCACTCCTGCCAAACTAATGACAGTAGGACAAAACTACCATCCGAATTGCTAAAATGGTTCTCACTAATAAGAAACCACGAGAAGAGACAAGGCTTCAAATAGCCCCAAGGAACAATGCTAACAATGAGCCTGGAATGTGAGTCAGAAGGGACACAGTGGTGGCAGACCATGTCCACCATAAATGAGTCAGAGGGGGTACTGTGATGACCGACAAGGTCCACTGGAATGGGAGTCAGAGGGACATTGTAATGGCAGACCAGCTCCACTGGAGTGTGTGTCAGAGGGGACACTGTGATGATGCGACCAGGTCCACTGGAATGTGAGCCAGAGGGGACACTGTGATGATGGGACCAGGTCTACACCCCAGCCTAACTTTGCTCACCTAGACAGTAGCCAGAGTGTTCCCTTCATGTCCAGTACCTTGGTGGGACTTAAAGTCCCAACTCTTTCCCCTCACAGGGGTATCTCTACGGCACAGCAGAGTGCCCAGCACACAGCAGGACCTGTGATAGTCTGGTGGGGTTGGATGGTTGGATGTTTCTATATTCACTCACTCACATACTCATTTGATCTGAGCTAGACATTATGCTAAGTTCCCAAAAGCCTGCCCACCACAGCTAGTCCTGACTTCTAGCAGTGGGGAGATTAGTAATGGAGAGAGGCACGTAAGTATGGTTGGGTGCTATGGGAACACGAACAGAGGGTCCTCTACCTGGACTGTGATGTCAGAGTAAAGAAATGGTCAAACTTCAAGTGTGACGAGGGAGTGGCTTAGAGGGTGGGGAGCCATATACTGCCATGGCAGCTCATCCCTTCTTGGCAGGGATGGACGCTATGAGGAAGTGGGTGGAAATCAGGTTGCAAGAGAGGGAAAAGCATGAGTCCAGCTGCACCCCATCTTTTTCTTCTTTAATTATTGTTGCATGCATATATTTATGAGTATGTATGTACACACATATGTATTTAAATTATGGAGTCTGCTTGACTTTGTTCTTGTGTACATGTGTCCACTTGAGACTGGACATCCATGTCGAAGCTCATCCCAGGAGGGAGGGGACTGATTATCTCTCTTTTAGCAGTCACTGACCACCTGCAGCTCTCCATGAGACTATGTGAGATTTCTCCTGTCAGTATTGACATGCCAACTGATTTTGTCATTATACTAGTTTTTTCTAGTTAACCATATTGTTAAGAGTTCATGAACAAATTCTCCTTGACATGCCCAGAAGACACTGTGTAACAGCAAATGTCCTGGGCTTCCATCAGGCTGGAGAGTTGAGGGAGATGATACTCTTGGGAGTCATAGGAAGCTGCTATCCCCCTAAAGTGTCTCTGGGCCCCTCTCCCTGTGTCTCTCACCTGTGAAGATACTGGTCTCATGTGTTGTCTCCTGTAGTGTCCTCCCAAGGGAAGGAAATGGTTCCCACTTTGTGTGACCCAGCCTCCTCTCTGTCTGTCCTTTCTCCAGCTGCTCACGCTCCTAGCCAAGTCCCCTGCCGTGGATGTTGTCATCCAAGCCCAACCGTCTAACAAGGAACTCTGGATTCTTGTCACAATCTGTGGATAGAGACATGATTCAGTACACTCTCCATGTCAACAAAGAGGAATTAAATTAACCCAATGGCTTCTGAGTGGGGTCCAGGGCCCCAGTAAGACATCTTTGTACGGAGTGTTGGAAGAAAACATTGGTGGAGGGTACAAATGGGGGAAATGTGGTCCTTGCTAAGACTCTGTGTGCCTGAAGGCAGCATAAACACTTTCAGGCATTATTCCTAGCCAGAGAAAGAGGCTAACCAATTGTCAGAGCCAAAGGCTGCCAGCAGTAATACAAAAAGCCTTTAAATGTGTTTTTTTTCCATCTGTTTAATTTCTTATGCTAAAAGGGAGAAAATATAAATAAATGATTCAAAAGAAATGTCAAATGCAATTACCTCCACCAGGGAAAACGACCAAGGCTTCACTTTATTAGGTAGGTTCTCAGGAGGAGCTGCCTGCTGGTGAGCTGCCGTCCTGCTGGGAGTCCTCTACTTCTGAGCTTCCAAATTGAGTTGCTCAAGACCAACGTTGGCTGAAACTTTCTTTACCTCAGCAGTCATACTAGGCCACATCCAGGGTATCCATCCCTAGGCATCGTCAATTTCACTGTCCAAAGATGAAGTTAGGTTTCAATCCATACCACCATCTTTCAAAACTGTCTAAGACATCCACGTGTGGTTTACCTTTCTCACTGCTATGAGGAGATAACCCCCCAAAGAAGTGGCGTAAAGGAAGAAGCATTCATTTTAGCTGGTGGTTTGAGGGTACATAGTAAGGAAGACTAAGTGGTGGGCGGGGCTCCCAAGGAGTATTGCTGGGCGGGGCTCCCAAGAAGTGGTGGTGGGCGGGGCTCTCAGGTATGGCGGCAGAGGTGTGAGGCTGCTTGTTTACATCTGGGTAGATCAGGAAGAGGAATGCTGGTGTTCTAGAGGTTTTTCTCTGGTTTTCCATTTCATTTAGTCTGGCACCGTAACTATGGGACTGTGCCACCCACATTCAAGGTTAAACTCTGGAACCTTCATGGACACACTCAGAGGTGTGTCTCCTGGGTGATTCTCAAGTCCAGTTCAACTAGCAGCACGCCTGCTTGTATGACTTGTATGTCATAGCTTTTCTAGATGTTTCCTTTTTCTGTGCATTCTCTTTTGTCTAAGAGGTAGAGTGGCTTGAGTGTCTTTATCTCACACAAGATGCTGATCTGTATCTTGGGGTCATGTTGTCCTTGCTCAACAGTTTGTTCAACTTCTTGGGGTCCTCTTCCTTGGCTTCCTCCTTCTCTCTGGCTTTGTCTTAACACCTTGAACTTGCTCATTGAAAAGTGCTATTTTATTGGAGGCTGGAGAGATGGCTCATTGGTTAAGAATACTTGTTGCTTTTCCAGAGGACCCAGGGAGAAGCACCCATATGGTGGCTCACAACCATCTGTAATTCCAGTACCAGGGGACCTGATGCCCTCTCCTAGTCTCCATGGTAAATACACATACATGTACTCACATGATTCATAAACATACATGCAGGCAAAACATTGATAACACATAGAAGCAGGGTTTTTTAGGTAAATGCTTTTATGTTTTGCATCTCAAAACCACCCTCTATCTTACGTGCAGGAGAATGTTCTAAGTCACTGAGATTACACTCACACATTAATGATTGATATGAGCACATATCAATCTGCCTTCTTCTTTACTATCCCAGAACCAAGCCCAGATCACATCTTTATTGTCTCACACCGGGGACACATAATGTTCATGTAAGCATGCCTTACATACACTGTACACATCAATTGTACGAGGCACCTTCTGTTACTCTCTACCTTCCACACATTGGGAAACTGAGCCTCTGTAAAGTGACTCACCCACGATGGGCAAGAATCACAAGAGATCAGTCCACCCTGGGGCTTGAGCTTTGAACCATAACAGCTTGGGCCCTGCACTTGTCCTCAAATCAACCACAAACAGTGGCCCACCTGTGCTCCACCCACCTTCTTCCCTGTTTCCCGAGGGTTCTTTCTAAAATTATCATCAGGACTCTCCATCTTCCTCCGCATGGCTCTTGTCTGTGGCTCTTCAAGCACCAAGTTCTAGTGCTTTGTCTCAGTCTTCAAAGTTCCAGTTCAAACAGGAAACGTATGTCTCTCCTTTGAGAGATGGCCCCTTCTTATCTTTAATGAAATTTCTTCCCCTTCATGTGTTTTTGTTATCATACTAATTGGGGCAATTATCCACTTACAACTGCCATTGTGCTTAGTGTGGGCTGATCCATAACACCACAGTTGTCTGCATGCCTGCCACATATACTCTTGGAGTCAGGAATATGTCTATTTTTGCAGACCTCAGAACACAAAATAAAGAAAGAAAGTGCCATGCATAAAGAAAGTGTGCTAATTAAGGGTAGCATTGAATGCTGCTACAGACGCCCAAAAACTGACGTCACGCAGAGCAGGTTGATTTCTCAGTTCAGGGGTGGGCCCAAAGAGGTAGTTTCTGCCACCTAGCAGCCACCAGCTGGTGGCAGTGCCACCGCCAACACTTTACTTCCAACTCTGACTGATTTTCACACTGTACTTGTGGCAACTGAGGGTGGTGAGGAGAATTTTCTGGTCAGATATAGAAGGGTCATATTCCATTGGTGAGAATGTAGAATGTAGTCTGTAGCTACATTTGAAGACAATAGAAGAGTAAGAAATGCACACCTTGTGTTGCAGAAAGAAGAAATGGTTTGGAGAACAGCTAACCAGCCTGCATTTGGGAATAGATACATTCACCGGTACATATATTGCAAGTTATTTATTAGGGGAGTATGCTAGGAAAATTCATCTCCATGGAAACTACACAGACCAAAAGGTACTGAATGTTGTCCAGTTGTGAGAAGAAAGCTATATTAGAGTAATTTTTTTATAATATATTATATATATACATATATACATATGATAATATTATATAATATATTACCCTATAGAAGAGTCCCTCTTTC
>NW_022196894.1:90043448-90049556 GCF_008632895.1 Mastomys coucha
AGGGGCAGCTAAGGTCACTGATCCACCTCTGCCACTTGGAAGCTGAGAGGATCCTGTCCCTGCCGCCCCCGGCGGCTCCCCTGCGACTCATGGGGCCTGTGCCTCCCTGTTGTCTGTTCCCGGCTTAGGAACTCACTGGAGAGAAGATCTAGAGTAATGTTTTTAAAAACCAAGGGCTATAAGCCGGGCAGTGGTGGCACACGCCTTTAATCCCAGCACTTGGGAGGCAGGGGCAGGCAGATTTCTGAGTTTGAGGCCGGCCTGGTCTACAGAGTGAGTTCTAGGACAGCTAAGGCTACACAGAGAAACCCTGTCTCAAAAAACAAAAATAAATAAATAAATAAAATAAAAACCAAGGGTTATGGATGTAGTTCAGTGGTAGAACACTTTCCCAGTCTATGTGAGGTCCTAGGCTGAATGCCTAACACTGCAAGCCAACAGTACAGCACAGCACAGTACAATGATACAAAGTCTACAAGAATTAGAGGAAACTCTATGTAGTTAGTACCCGCATATGAACTGACACTGTCATACATTTAGTCCTCATAACAGTTGGTGGCATCTCACCACCCTGAGTTACTTGTGGACTGTCCACATGGTTGCTCCTCACAACCATTTGCACTCATGGAGTTATGACAAATTACAGATCATGTGAATTCAGTTATGTAGATGGTTGGTTTGTATGATCAACATCAACTTCCACAAAGTGGACACATAGCTTTCAGTAAAGCTATAGAGGCATGGTTGGTACAGGCAATGTCAACAACAAACTTTGTGAACTATTGGAAAGTCAAGATGATGACCCTTCTCTTTGCTGCTGGGCATATCATGAAGCAAGACAATGGTGACTAACACGCTCAACAGCAAGTTGCCAAAAAGACTCAAATGACCAAAGAGACTGCTTGAAACATACATTTATATTCTGTACAGTGAACCTCAGGCTGAAGGCATATTGCTACTTATATTACCAATGTGGTTCGAAGCCAGTTTGATCTGCAAAACGCTTTGTAATGTGTTATTTAGAACACGAAGGTAAATGTCTATAATTTTTTAATGCTATTTCAGCCCAATGCTTTTACATAACTTGCTACAAATTTGATGATAAGCGTCTGGAAGGCCCTGATGAGGTTTCTTATTTAACAGTGAATGGAAACAGCTAGACCACGGACAAAAGCCTTGTTGTGGTGACAACGGCTGGGAAATAATGACTGGAACACAAACCGCTGAGTGACCCGAGATGCAGCCTTTGTCAGCAAATCCCTGAACACATCACGAAGCAGTAGAGAGCAGGCTCCTAACATGGCTCAGTTTACAGACCTGCCAATTCACTTGAGGCACTCTCTAAGCCACTGACAGATGTCCTGGAGAAGGTATTTCCAACGTTAAGTGATCTCTGTAACAAGAACAGAGACTCACTGAGGAAATGTTAGTGTCACCCACAATGCTGCAGTGAATTTGACCAGAATATTCACAGGATGAATCCATAGTCACCCCACAGAGGTAGGACAAAGCATGGCTTTCATTCACTGCCCCCTCCATGGACAAACTGTTCTAAAGCTGTCTCCGGAGGGTACAAACTTCCGGAGAATGACAACAATGAATCAAACTTTCAGAACAAAATGAAGTAACAAAGCAAAGTCAAAAGCTTCAAAAGAAGCTATGAGCATGTGCAAGCCTTTGACGTCTCCTGGAATGGAAGCTATGAGCATGCGCAAGCCTTTGACGTCTCCTGGAATGGAAGCTATGAGCATGCGCAAGCCTTTGACGTCACCTGGAATGGAAGCTATGAGCATGCGCAAGCCTTTGACGTCTCCTGGAATGGAAGTAGACGCCATTGGAAAGGATGTTGTGTCCACTGGGATCTTCTGCGTGGCCATTCACAGCTACTTGACAGGGCTATCCTTAGAGACCAGGCATCTAATTCCTTTGACAATGACATGATTAGTGTTACAGATTCACAGACTTTCTGCGATATATGACTACCACTGGCTTGTTAGCTGGGGAATATTTTTAAGGTGTGTGTGTGTGTGTGCACATGCATGTGTGTACACATATATGTGCAGGTGGTTATGGTGGCCAAGATCCTTGAAGCTAGAGTTACAGGCATTTGTGAACTGCCAGAAGTGGGTGGTTGGGATTTAACTGTGGTCCTCATGATCAACAGTCTTAACTACTGACTCATCTCTCCAGCCTCAGGAGGATAGTTCTGAGGCAATGCATGGTCAGAAGCCCAGAGTCTAGAAAGGGACAGGTGACATGTTAGCTTTTAAGTCCTCAGGAATGAAGCAGGGCACAGACAAAGTGTAGTGCATGTAGCTGGTTGGGAATGTTGCCCCAACTGCTTCCTTTTGTAGAAAATCATGTCACTTGCCAGTAGTCATCATGTGTGCATTAAAAGATTCGGCAACAAGAAAAAAATCAAACTGTTCAAAAATTCACAAAAAATATTTCAAAGAGTGTCTAATCTATTTACTGAAACAATTTAAAAAGTTTTGATGTTCTCTGGCTAGGTTGTGAGAGAATTTACTAACTAGAGAAGAGAAACTCACTAATCTAATTTTACTTATAAGACATTGTGGAGGGTAGGACAGACTGTGTAATGAGCATGCTGAACACTGAGGACAGATGGACATCATCTTCCAGTGGAATCTCCTCTGTCTCTCTGTGTCTCTCTGTGTCTCTGTCTCTATCTCTGTCTCTCTCTGTCTCTCTGTCTGTCTCTCTCTGTCTCTCTCTGTCTCTCTCTGTCTCTCTGTGTCTCTGTCTCTATCTCTGTCTCTCTCTGTCTCTCTGTGTCTCTGTCTCTCTCTCTGTCTCTCTCTGTCTCTCTCTGTCTCTCTCTGTCTCTCTCTGTGTCTCTGTCTCTCTCTCTGTCTGTCTCTGTCTGTCTGTCTCTGTCTCTCTGTCTCTCTGTCTCTCTCTCTGTCTCTCTCTCTCTCTCTCTCTCTCTCTCTCTCTCTCTCTCTCTCTCTCTCTCTCTCTCTCTCTCTCTCTCTCTCTCTCTCTCTCTCTCTCTCTCCCTGGCAGTAAAATTTTTAGCTGCAATAGCCAGCAAAACCACATCTTTAAAACCAGACACTTGTTGCTTTCCAAAGTTTTCAACTGAGGCTCGCAGGCTGGGAGATGAGTCCATGGTCAAGGAACTCCTCGTGCAAGCGTGAGGATCACAGTTCTGACTCTCAGAAACAACATCAATGCTGGGCGGGCATGGAAATCTGTCTGTAACCTAGCCTCTGAAGGTGGAGACCAGGAGTCTCCAGAGCAAACTGGCTAGCAAGCCTATTCAAATCTGTGAGCTCGGGACTCGATTGAGAGACCCTGCTTCAATGAGTAACACGGAAGAGCCATCAGTGATTGCCAACACCAACTACAGGCCTCCATGTGTACCATACACCTTCACATATACCTGCACACATGCAAAATTACACATGCACACCTATGCACAACACACACCCAAAACTGGAAAAAAGAGAAAAAAAAATCAGAAAGGCTCTTGTTAAAAACTTCCACCATCATTCTTTAACACTGCGTCTTCCACAGCAAGTTGATGACAAGTTTTCCAAGCGGGTGACCACATATCTTTTTGGCCCCTTCACCAAATGATGGTGACATGCCATTAAGGAAATACCAGAGTGTAAGAAAAAAATGGACGTGATGATGATGTTGTGTTTTATAAAAATAAAGAGAGAAGGAATATGTTTGGTGGATGTGCAGTCAGGTAAGAGGGAAAGGGATTCTTCTGCAGGCCCATGCTGAGGCATCCCTTCCCCCTTAGGGAGCAGCCACGACAGTATAGTATAGAATAGAGTTTATTTGGGGCATGGGAAGAGGAGTTGAGGGAATAAAGACAGAGAAAGGCAGGGGTTGGGGTGAGAGGTGGCAATAGAGGAATAGAGGTTGGCCATGAGCACGTGGAGAGGAATGGGGAGAGAGGAGGTAAGGGGTAAGAGGACAGAGTGAGAGCAAGAACCAAGAGAGAGGGGAGAGGGCAAGCAGCCCCTTTTACGGTGAGTCAGGCACACCTGGCTGTTGCCAGGTAACTGTGGGGCGGAGCCTAGACACGATGCCAACAGACTCGAGAGGGTGTTAGTCTACAGCTGTTGGTACAGCACCTCACAAACTGTGCTTGAAACCAGCATGGGCGTATTGACTCCCAGTCCTGGATGTCAGAGACTGAAACCATTTTCACTGGGCTAAAGTTGAGGTGGAGGAGAGTTGTTGGGAGAACGGGGTCCTGTGAGCAGCTACATTCCCAGGCTGTGGCTCCTCCCACCTCCCTTAAAGCACGTGGCTCCAGCTTCTGCTGCCATCCCCTCCCTTCTGCTGTATTTCCCTCCCAAGCTCCTATGCCTAGTGGTTTTGTTGAATTCACATAGACTGTTCTAGAAATCGCTCTGTTTCAATCGCTGTCATGAGATCACATCGTGGAAATCCTGTTTCTATGGCGACATGTTCGTGGATTCCCAGAATCCGGGTGTAGACACCTTTGGACACTATTGTGCCAACAGTAGGTTCAGGAATCTGTCTTGGGTCCCTGACACGATGTTTGTGATGGTGTCTCATGCTGCCTGTTCTTGCAGTCCCAGAGGAGACACGTTACCACTACCTTGAGAGTGGGATCACGCAGAGCCTTCTACACAGTTGTGGGCAGATGACAGCTCATGTCCCTGAGTAGGCTGTGAGCTCCTCTTCCCACGGTGGTCGCTGCCTGTCACTTGGTGACTCTCCCTTGGAGAACTGCACATTGTGTGGTAAGTGACTAGTCCTACTAAATAAATAGAAAACTTGGGAAATCAATGTTTGAAAGTGCGGTAGTGGGAACGCAGAAAGCAAACTTGAGGGTTACTATTTTTTAAAGACATAGTATGAACAAAAACCCCAAACCCCAAACACTGTCAGCTACCTATTTCTGAAGTACAAAGAGAGACACGGGTAGATGTGTGTGGAAGTCATTGCTCATTTTACATTTCCAGGTCCCTGAACCTAGCTGAAGCGTGGCCTGGAAATTACATGGACACTGCTTTAAAAGTGCCAGTGGCTCTCTGCAGAGCAGCTGGATCAGAGTCTCTGGACATATAGCCAGAAGGTAGCAATTATTTTTTAAGTTCCTTCAGATTATTCTAACATCCTGCCAGGATGAGAGCACTGAGCCTTGCCAGTCTGTATCCCACCTCCCAAGGAATAAGCGTGTAGAACTGAGCTGTCCTGTCTCTGGTGACCCTGTCTGGAGATATGTCTGCTGCCAGGTTTGTCTCAGTGGGAGGGGCTCTTTCTCTGGATGTCTTCACCTTGAGGCTATATTGGCGCTGGGATGATAACTGGAGGGGATCAGATCGGGAATTATGATCATGATGGTCCAAGTGTCCTTAAGATCCACAGAGAGTGGAGTAGTGATTTAGTCAATAAGGACAGAGTCCCAGGACAGGCTCCCAGGGATGGGTCACCTGGCAGCCGACCTCCCAGGTATCAGTGGTCCTCGGAACCAGTCCAAGTTGCCACCGGAAAGAACCCGTGTAAGGAGACTCTTTACTTTCCTACTCTCATTCTCCTGCTCCTGTCATAGGAATCTTTCCTGTCTCTGCACTGACCCTATACTGCATCTCTCCAGACTGTTGGATCCACTTTAGCTTAATGTCTGTTCAGGGTCACCTTCCTAGACTCAGGTTCCATGCCCACCAGCAGAGTCCCTGAGCAGAGACCCATGGTTTTCCTGTCTTTGGCTCAGTGTTCTGGTTTCTGGTTTCTATTTCCTCTTCCCTTCACATTTTTCCTCCTCTGTGAGATTCACTTATGACACTTATTTTTCTTAACTGCCTCGTCCAAGATTTCCATGGGGATCCAAATCTGGTCTTCATAAATGTGTGGTGAGCTTTGAACAAATACTCACAGTGGCATTACAATAATGCCCACCAAATAGAGCTCGGAGGGAGCCGCTGAGCACTCGGAGGGGGCGAGAGTGCGCTTTCCAGCACACTCTTAAGTGCTTAAATATACCAGCAGGAGAACCTGACTGATAATATTAAATATACCAGCAGGAGACCCCCGACTGTTTATATTAAATATACCAGCAGGAGAACCTGACTGTTTATATTAAATATACCAGCAGGA
>NW_022196894.1:90050609-90054858 GCF_008632895.1 Mastomys coucha
AAATATACCAGCAGGAGAACCTGACTGTTTATATTAAATATACCAGCAGGAGAACCCTGACTGTTTATTTTGCTTCTCGCTCAAATCTACTTGAGAACTTCTTGCTTATAAACCATGAAGATGCAATTACTGTGGCCTTTTTTTGGCTTTCATAGTATAAAAACCACTGTTCTCCTGGTAGTTCAATATTGTGCTATTTTGAAGTTCTAGGTGAAAATTTTGATGAATTCCCAACATTCCTGTTCACAGTAGCTGAGTTTTGTCAAGCTTGGGGATGGTGATTGATCAGGACACTTGGGAAAACTGCAGCAAACTGGTCTTGAGTACATGTTTTCTGCTGTGGTGTGTTCTGTTGCCGGCTGCTAGAGATGCTGGGATAATAGGAAGATGTCATCTGGATCAGTTGAAATGCCACGGCCAAAAGCAACTTAAGGAAGTTCACACTTTGACTTATGAGTCCATAATGATAATGAATGCATGACAGAAGATGGACAGAGTAGGAAGCTGAGGCTGTGTCTTAACCACACAGGGAGCAGAGAGAAGAGGGAAATGAGACAGGGCTACACACTCTCAAAGCCCTCTCGTCATGGCTTCCGGTGTCACTGGTCTGTCTCCAGCAGATGTCACTGGTCTGTCTCCAGCAGATGTCACTGGTCTTGGTGCTCTTCTGGCTTTTTGTATCTGGGGATAGATGGATGGATGTCTCTGGTTTAGGGATTCATGATTGTATTCTCTTGGTTTACTTTTTTGAGATTATATATTTTTATATTATTATATGAATGTTTTGCCTGCATGTATGTCTGTACACCACGTGTGTGGAGGTCAGAAGAGGGAGTTACACACAGTTGTGAGCTGCCATGTGGGTGCTGGGATTTGAACCAAGATCCCCTGGAAGAGCAGACAGTGCATTTAACCTCTGAGCCATCTCTCCATCCCCGTTGTCATCTCTTTAAATATTACCTTTCCCATACTGTTTCTATTATCTGTCTGAAATCCTGCTCTGACAGCGTGTTAGGTCAGGGCTCCTGAGAGTCTCCCATACACATCTCTTTTAGGTCCCTCCAAGGGGCAGATGCTGTTTCTTGGGTGTTGTCTGTGGTAGTTTGGGCTTTGCATGGGAGGTCTCCTGTTCATCCTCTGCCTTGTCTATCCCTGGCGCCTGGATGACTTACAGAGACCTCGACCACCAAGACCGACCTGACCCTCTGGACATTACATCTCTAACAATAGCATATCCTCTGAATTAATGTCTTCTAAGTTTCTGATCTAAAGATTCCTTGGGTTTGCTTTCTTCTTTAAAGAATTTGTTTTCTTTTTTATTTATGTTACATGTGTATGTTTATGTGAGTGTATGTCATGTGTGGGGGGATGTCCAAGGAACCAGAGAGGTGTCAGATGCCCTGGAGCTGAAGTTACAGGCAGTTGAGAGCCTCCCCACATGGGTGTAGGGAACTGACCTCAGATTCCCTGGAAGAATGGGACTTACTTTTAACCTCTGAGCCATTTCTCCAGGTGCCCTCAGGATTTTTCTCTTTTGATGTTAGTTCAGCTGCAGTTGAAAGGTTTTTTTTTTTAATTAAATATTATTGCAATCAATTATAGTGCTAGTTGGGAATGGTGCCACCATACCACAGGGGACATTGACAGGCTACTTCACTGTCTGAATATCGAGGCCACTAGAGTTAAGCCTCAGCTCATTTCCTTTTACATGAATGGATCTGTGGTATTTCTGTTGTTCCCAGCATTCCTGTTGTTCTCATGTTTTGCTCCTGTTATTTGGGTTCTTAGAACAACCCACTGATAACATGCTCTGGAACTAGACTGGATTAATAATACAGATCTGCGCCTTAGGGTCTCATTAGAAAGTCACTGCCCACACTATTCACATGTAGTCTGGGTTTCCTCCTGGGTCTGGAAGCCCTCTATTCACTGGGACATTGATACAGACATGTCAGGAAGCATGTCTAAGGAGTGCTTCGTCTGGCTTCAAGTGTGCCCGGCCTGTGTCCAGCCTCTTCATCTTAATATGATGTATTGACTCCTCTCCCTGATTATAAAGTGAATCCTTGGAATTAAAGACAAATATTTTTCAAATGTGTGAGAAACAGTTGTCAGTTAAAAGCACCATGCTTTGTGAAAGCTAAAAGGGCAGTTAGACTGTGGTATGCTGGGAAGATGCCAGGGACTAGTAAAAACGCCCACATTCTTGAGTGAAGAATTTTGGGAAAATCTAAAGTGTCAACCTGGGAGGGTTTTAAGTGCCTACTGTGTATTAATGCACATTAATGACAGTGTTGAGAAAATGAAGTTAGGCAGATGCTAAATTTAAATGGTTTGAACAGTTTGGCAGTTTCTTAGAAAACTAAATATATCTTACCTTACAACCTAGCAATTGTGCTTCTAAGCACTCACTGAACAGAGCTGAGAGCTATGTTCATGCAAAAATCCACAAAATGAAGCCTTGTTCATAGTTCTAAGTCTTAGAAGCAACCCAGTAGGTGAATGACTAAATACAGACTGGCCCTCCACCCAGACACTGGAGTGTTCTTCACAGGTGAGGGAGCACTCTATCGAGACACAAAACAGCACAGAGGTGTCTACACACTCATCACTCTGCAGGGGCGGGGCGAGGGTGCGGAATCCGTCCATGAAGGCTACCTACTATGTAACTCCAACCATGTCTCTTGAGGAAACACCCAAGTGTGGAAACAGAAGGACCAGTAGATACCAGCTGGAGACAGAGGGAGAAGGGCATGTGTGGAAGGGTTTTAAGATTGTGCCACCTCTCCACAAGTCGCTGCAACGCTGGCTATATCATGTCTGTCTAGACAGAATGCACAACAGTATGAATGAACCCATGTGTATTTGGATGGTAATGATCTGTCAGTGTAGGTTCATTGATTGGAACAAACACAGCAGTCTTGAGGTGTTGGAAGACATCCGTGCACATCTGAGATGGAGGGCATAGAAATACAATATTCATAGCACTTTCTACTTCACTCTTCTGTGTGAATCTAAGATTGTTATCTAAAAGTTTATTAATTTAAACAAAATTTAAGTTTATTGATTTTAAAAAGCTTGTAGATTGTAATGAGGTTGTGCCGCCACTATTGGAGTAGCTGTCGTCAACTGGGAAAAAAAGGGATTCCAGGGCGTCAAGAAAGTGCCTGCCCCACTCATGTCTCCTGCTTTCTGAAAAGGTCCAGGGGTGATAGAGACAGGAGCATTGTCATCTGGGGCTTGGGAAGGAGGACTGAAGACATCATCACCACTGCGGAGTGAGAAGGGAGTGGGGAGAGGTGGGATGGAGGTGATCAGCGCACAGCAGCTGAGGTAAGGGTTGGCTAGGCAGATGCTCGCACCTCAGAAACCTCTAAAAAGAGCTGAGAAGCCAGGCTGGATGGTATCCAACTATAATCTGAGCATGTGGAGGCTCAGGCAGGAGGTTGGTGAGTTTAAGCTATCCTAGGCTACATGGTGTTCCTCTTGAAAGGGGAGAAGGGAGGGAGGGAGGGAGAGAGGGAGGGAAGAAGAGAAGGACAAAGGAAGAAGGAGGAGGGAAAGAGAAAAGATAAGGGCATAAGAATGCATGCATATGGCACACACATACACACATATGCACACACACATACATACACACATATGCACACATATACACATACACACACATACACACATACATACACACATGCACACATGCATACAACATACATATACATACATATACATACACACATCATATACATACAAACATACACGCACACACATAAAGAACAGAAGGAAGAGGGGAAGGGAGAGGGAGGAAAGAGGAATGAGGGAGAGGAAGGGAAGAGAAGAGAAGGGAAGAGACTATGAAGGCAGTTGAGAGATCATATTCCTGATACCTCTTGAGTCTTTGTGAAAAGTAGGCTCTACCTATAGACGCACACTAGCACATGCAGATACAGAGATACAGAGAGAATGGCAGGTGGGGAGTGGTGCACCTGTAGCCAGGATACACAGGAACAGCTGTGTGTGTATAAATTTGTACTTGTTGTCTGTTCTGCATGCACACAGATGATCACGGCAGCTCGCCATGATGGACCTACAAGCAGTAGCTGCTGATAAACAAGCTCCCTCACCAGCTCGTGGAATTCACTCTGCTACCTCAGGTCTGATGGGAAAGAAGCAGCTTTCCAGCACTGTCACTCCTCCTCCATCACAGCACTGTCACCCCTCCTCCATCACAGCACTGTCACCCCTCCTCCAT